>NW_012155441.1:168444-169311 GCF_000956105.1 Propithecus coquereli | reverse complement strand
CTCACGATTCACTCATACACATGCATACATACGGGCACACACCTACCCATCTGCACACATATGCACACACACCCCAGGCAGATACATGCACCAGACCACACATGCACACTTATGCATACGCTCACACAGATGCACACACACGATTCACACACATCCACCACACACGTGCACACATACATGAGCACACGTGCACACACATGTACACATACAGATGCACAGTCACACACTGTTGCACATACAGCTACATTTCCACATGCACATACCAATGCCACACACACACGCAAGACACGCACACTTTTCTCAGCCATGAATAAGCAGAGAAAGTTCTCGCAGGTGTGCTTCCGCAGCTGCCCTGACGGTCATCGACTGAGAGGGAGACCTTGTTTGGCGGTCGAGGCTTCAACCCCACGCATGTTTCTGGCAGCCTCAGACTCATTTTGTCACAGCTGTAACCATCCCTGAACTTTTGTTGAGTAGCACAGTGAGGGGAGACCGATTAACCACGGCCCTTTCCTAAGCGCTATCGGTTTGCGAGGGGAGAGTTTCGTGTCCGTCTCAGGTAAAATAGGCTTGGAACAAAATCTTTCTGAAAACACAAACATTTAGAATCCACAGGGGTGCGTTGGTGCTTGCCCCTTTCCAGATGGGTGTATGTTCTGGGAAATAAACACGCTTAACCTCGGTCACTTGAGTAATAGGCCCAGAGACGCCTCGCTTTTCATTGGACTCATCTCTAGGGGGTGCAGGGAGCCCCCCGGTGTCTGTGGCTGACCCCTCGCCAGGTGGAGGGCAGCCTTCTCGACCCCGCGTCCACGTCTCGGATGGGGCCAGCGGACACTCCTGAGCCTTTTAGCCGAATGCGAGTGC
>NW_012155441.1:166620-167649 GCF_000956105.1 Propithecus coquereli | reverse complement strand
GTCCCCGCACCTGGGTCCCGGCACCTGGGTCCCCCGCACCTGCGTCCCCGCACCTGGGTCCCGGCACCTGGGTCCCCGCACCTGGGTCCCGGCACCTGTGTCCCCGGGCGACGTTGCTTCCTGGCCCCGGATCCGGCCTGGGGCGCTCGCGGTGAAGGCGCTCCCGGGGGGCAGGGAGCAGGTGGCCCCGCACCGCGGGGAAGGGGAGCAGGTGTCCCCACACCGCGGGGAAGGGGAGCAGGTGGCGGGGAAGGGGAGCAGGTGGCCCCGCACCCGCGCGGCGCTTTTGCGCAGGGAGAGGAGCTGACAGGCCGCGCGGTCCGCGTCTAACCCGCTGCTGTCGCGCAGCCGCCGGCCAGGACGAGGACGCCGCCTTCGACCTGCTCAGCCTCAGCAACATCAACCGCAAGACCATCGGCGCCAAGCAGTTCCGCGGCCCCGACCCCGGCACGCCCGCCTACCGCTTCGTGCGCTTCGACCAGCTGCCGCCCGTGGGCGCCGACGCGCTGCGCAGGATCGCGGCGCTGTCGCGGCGGCGCGACGGCTTCTTCCTCTCGGCGCAGCTCCGGCAGGACCGCAAGACGCGCGGCACGCTGCTGGCGCTGCTCGGCCCCGGCGAGGCGCAGCGGCAGTTCGAGATCGTCTCCAACGGCCCGGCCGACACCCTGGACCTCACCTACTGGGCCGACGGCGCGCGGCACGTGCTGTCCCTGGAGGACGTGGGCCTGGCCGACTCCCGCTGGAAGAACGTCACGGTGCAGGTGGCCGGCGAGACCTACAGCCTGTATGTGGGCTGCGACCTCGTCGACAGCTTCGCCCTGGACGAGCCCTTCTACGAGCACCTGCAGCCCGAGCGCAGCCGGATGTACGTGGCCAAGGGCGCTGCCCGCGACAGCCACTTCCGGGTACGCGGCGCGGGGCTGCGCGGGGCCTGGGGTCTGCGCGGGGAGGCGCGCTGCACGTGCACACACATGCGTTTGCACACACACACACAGTCCCCGTACAGGCGCACCAGACCACACACACACC
>NW_012155441.1:63209-165235 GCF_000956105.1 Propithecus coquereli | reverse complement strand
CCCTCGCCAGGTGGAGGGCAGCCTTCTCGACCCCGCGTCCACGTCTCGGATGGGGCCAGCGGACACTCCTGAGCCTTTTAGCCGAATGCGAGTGCGTCGGTGGCCACGAGTGCTCTGCAAACTGTTAAATAGCAGCGGCCCCATGTCCGTGAGCCCGTTCAGAAGACAAAACGGGCTGCGTCCCTCCTAGGGCCGCCCTTCCTCTCCAGGGAGCACTCTCTTCCGCTAGTTGGTAAATTTCTTATGTTAAACTCCCATTTCTTCTGTCATGCATGAAAATAAATTTAAAAAGTAACATGTACAGAAAAACAGGTTATGAAGAGGTTTCATGCATGCCACACAGAAGAAAATATTCTGTTTGAAGATTCCATCTTGCATTTTTAGAATGTCATTTATCCTGACATCAAATATTGGATATTTGCCTGTTGCTCAGTTTTCTTCTTGTATCTATTCACAGGGTTTGCTTCAGAATGTCCACTTAGTCTTCGAGAATTCTGTGGAAGACGTTCTGAGCAAGAAAGGTTGTCAGCAGGGCCAGGGAGGTAGGTGAGCTTTGGACAATGCGTCCATGTTTCACTTCCCGTCTTAGGGTTTCTCTTTGGCATGGGGTGTGTGTGCGTGTGTGCGCGCTAGTGAAGATTTAGGTGAAAATATTTGAATAAAGTACCATTATTATCTATGATGCGTCTATCAACTTAGACATGTCGAACTGTGAAAATGATAAATTTCTTAAAGGATTAATTTTGCATACATTTTAATAATCCAAAAAATGTCATTACACAAGCCGAAAATGAATAGCCGACACTTTAACATGATTTCAAATGTAGATGAGTTTTTCAGTATATTAATTTGAGCGTAAGAAAGTACCATAGATATTTGTCAAACTTGATTTGTAGACGTTGTCCGATAATATTCAGAGTCGTTGATTTCATCGTATTATGAAAATCTATGCTACTTAAATTACTGATGGATGATCTCACGTTGTCTGCTAGTTACAAATGTGAATTGTATTTCCAACCATATTTGGCTAGCATTTAGCTTGTGAAGGTCACTCTGTCAGGCTCTTAAAATGCGGTATGTCATTTAATCTTCAGAATAGCTTAGAGACAGGCACTTTCATCTTCCTCATTTCACGAGGACAGAAACTGAGGCCGGAGAAGGTTGTGCGAGGTGCTGAGTTTGCGCCCTGCGAGCCGTGGGCAGGCCCCTCCCTGGGTCTCGCAGCGTCCGATGCAGGGTTTTTACCTGCCCCGCGGTCCAGCGTGTGTCTTTTTTCATGAAGGCCACGTGATTTCAATTCTAAATTATGACAACGACAAGCTTCTTTTATGGGTCAACGTGCAGGCTGTGTAGGGTTTGGTGTCTTTGATGCAGAATTACCGTGAGATCCCGCAGTGAGCTTCAGAAGCGTGCGCTGTGCATGTCCCAGCCACTGTGCGCATCCCGCAAGCATCAGTCTCACGGAGACTCCGGGCCACCTTGCACGCCCCACCAGCTGGCCGAGTTTCTCCCAGTGCCGCCAGCCTCCGCTGCTGCGGGAGTCACCAACTGAGCAGGGCCCCTCTCACCGTGAGGTTGCGCCTTTCGGCCTGTTGTCTGTGACGTGCGGGTGGGGAAGGCACAAGGCCGTGCTTTGGGGAGGGCTGTGGTGCGAGGACAGACACGTCCGATCTCGGATACGCTCACTCGCCCGCCTTCACTGGCCAGGGTGGTTGTAGCTCAGGACCAAATCTCACCCCTGTCTTCTAGTTGCTGCTAAAATGCCACCTAACAGTCCTGAGGATCAAGTCCGTGCCTTTTGGGGGTGGGCCACAGTCACTGAAAAAGCAAAGCGTTCTGAAGAGGCGGGACAGCTGTGTGACGTCGGAGACCGAGCCTGTAGGGACAGGAGAGGAAGGGTGTGTGGGGGGCCCTGGTGCGAGGAGGACCCGATTTTACTTAGACAATGAAGCTGCGCATGAATCCGAGAGTCCCCTCTGCCAGGTCGGCAGTTAGAACCTTGTGACGGGGAAGAGGGAAGGGACACGTTTTATTATCCATGAAAGGAGGATGGAAGTTGGGCTCGAATCCTAATCCTGGCCCTGACCCCAACCCCGACGCTGCGTAAGGGGCCTGTGTTGTCCGAGGGGTGACTGGCCCACAAGCAGCGCCGTCTCGGCTCGTGAAAGGGCTCAGACGTCTGAACAAGGCAGTTCAGTCCCCAAGGTTCATGGGTTCGTGGCGGTGGGACTTCTGAGCACACTTTTTTGCTGCAATAATTTTTTAAATTTGTTATATTTTAGATACATACATATGCATACGTGTGTACTTCCACTAATATATACAAACATTGTTTTCATAAATAGAAACCATACTCTTAGCAGTGTCCCTAATCACAAATTTGTATCGTCATTGGATGCGGGTCGAGTTAAACTAGAACGGGGTGGCCGACGGCCTGCTGGGTCTGTTGTCGTGAGGAGTGGTGGGGGCACCAGCCCGCCGTGCAGACACGGTCCCCAGCTCCGTGTGAGCAGACCCCGTGTGCTTGTGTGTTTTACCGACGCACCATCCTAGCGGGCGCGGCTTCCTGCAATGGCCAGGTCAGGGATCCCCGGAACTGCTGAGAGCCAACGTTTCAAAGTGACAGGAAGCTCCCAGACCTTCTGGAAAAGCAGATTTACACAGAAACCTAAGTGTTCCCTCTGGGTGTGGAGTAAGTAGGATCTGTACATTTACGTCTCTCTGAGAACATCTCACAGTCGACTGTGGGTCGGCCACTCGGAGCTCTGGGTCCGCCGGGGCCCATGTGACGGCCATTAAATTTCCATTACGCTCCTGCACCGGCCACGCCAGACTCAGAGAAAGTTGGGCCTACAGGAGCAGCTAGTGGGTGAGCTGGTGCTTGGGAATGGCGTGAACGTTTTTACTGTTTGTTAAAGACGAGAGCAACCTCGCGAAGGGCCGGACGTTAGGGTCGCACACGGGGAGTGTTGGCAGAAGCCAGGGACTCGCAGGCCGGGGGAAGGTTCCTGTTGGGTCAAACCAGACTCACGGCAGGGCAGGGAGTGAACAGATATATGTACTACTTTTGGCTTAACTAGTAAAGGAATGAAAAATAAATATCCTGGATAAGTTAAAGATTCTTTTTAAACAAATGAAAGTAAATACAGTGAGTAAAATCCACTCAGACTCCATCTAAGCGAGCTCCCCAATCCCCCATATATACATGCAGCTGTTAGTATGTTGGTATTTATGAGGTTGCACATGCTCAGAGACATAATGGATTTGAGGGAAGCTTCTAGCTTAGTGTGAATTGCAACACGGCTTTTAACCGAGTAACAAAAGCTTAATAATGGAATGCCTGGCAGAATTGTGAGATTTACAAGTAATAATTCAGCAGCGATGGAATATCTGAGAAAAAAAATTAAGCATTTCAAATATGTGACCATCACCTGAAGAGGAAGCCAGACCCTGGGTGAGAACAGCCGTGATGAGCCTGCCGGGAGCCCCTGCCAAGCCGTGTCCCAGTGGCCTGCGGGGCCGAGGAGGCTCCGGGGTCAGTCCGTGAACTGTAGATCACACCCACACGTTCGTGAACTGGGGCGTCAGGCGGCCCGTGGGCTTCTGGGACCACGAAAGGCGGCCTCCTTGCGGGCCCGGGTTTGTCAGCGGTGGTGTCTGCCCTGCCCCCAGGAAGGGGCCCTGGGCTGGCAGAGCCCCGGGTGGAGGCGGGCAGGACGTGGGGTCTCCAGGAGCTCGTCCCTTGGAGCAAGAAGACGACGGGACTTGCTCTGATGGAGAACAAGGAGCCACGGGAAAGAGCGTTCAGGATGGAAAGAGGGAGCAGTGAGGAGTTGGAAATATGAGGTGTGCTCTTGGAGAAGGAGATTCGGATGGGGCTGACAGGAGGGGATGGGTAGGAAGCCAGAGAGCTGTTGCCACCCCCGAGCGTGAGTGAGCTGCTTGGTGCTTGACCCCGCGTGCGCCCTGGCACAGGTACACGCTCTAACACTCCGCGTTTCCTGTTGCTAAGCCTAACCTCTGCCCCCCTCCTCTTCGAAAGCCGGGTCTTAACTGGAGACAGCCGCCTGCAGCTCTCTTGTTGGTCTCGGGCGTCATCTAGCACGAGGCCACTCAGGGGCCGCCGCGGGTCAGCACCGCAGCTGGGGCACCGCCATGCGCACCCAGGGCGGGGGTCCGCGGCGGCCGGTCTCTCACCGTCTGTGCTGTGCTTCCGCAGCGGAGCTCAACGCCATCAGCGAGAACACGGAGACGCTGCACCTGAGCCCCCACGTCCCGACCGAGTACGCGGGTGCGGGCGCGGGGCAGAGGCCACTCGTGTGCGAGCACTCCTGCGAGGAGCTGGGCAGCATGATCAGCGAGCTCTCCGGACTCCACGTCATCGTGAACCAGCTCCACGAGAACCTGAAGAGAGTGGTGGGTGCCCGAGGGCAGGGCCGGCCGCGGAGCGCAGACGCGCTTTGTGCTTGGCGCCCTCCGCCAGCAGGGTCTCTGGAGGACCAGGCGGGCTGCGTCTGGAAGTCGCCGCCCGCAGGGGAGGGTTACTGCTGGGCTCTGCAGCTGCGGGAACTTGCATAGACGTTAGGGAGCGTTTCGAATGCAGACATGGGCCTCAGATACACAGTCTTCAAACTAAATTCCTAAGTTTGAGGAATTTATCTTCTCAGCCAAAGATATATGTATAGGAAGTGCTTTTATTGAAAGGATCGGTAGTGGAGGAGTAGCCTCAGAGGTTTGAGGAGCACGGCCCGTCCTTAAAGAGGGGATGTCACCGTGAGGCTGACGTGAGGCAAATCCACTTGTGCCCGCACAGCCCGTCCGAGGAGGGACAGGTGCCCAGGGTGCCTCGGAAAGGGCGACGTGACGTAGGAAAAGGGACCTGCAGGTGACGCGGTTCTCGCGGTCATGTTGCCCTGCCGTGTCCGGTGCCTGAGCTGAGGTGCGGCCGTGGCGACGAGAAGACGCCAAGTAAATGAAGCCAGGAGAGGGCAGCAGCGGGCAGTGGGGGCTGGGGGGCCCAGTTCCTCCTTTTCCCGTTCTCAGGGCCGCTGCGGGGAGCATTTCCCAGGAGAGGGTGCTGAGACGCTGTGCCCGGGGCCTCATCCCTCCCGCCTTCCGTCTCCACTTGGAAGGGCCCGGGCGTTATTCCGATCCTGGTCCGGATGTGGCAGGACCAGCACGACCTCCGCTTCTCTGGGGGCAGGTGGACAGGGCCCCCCAGCAGCAGAGGCAGAGGCCACGGTGCTGGCTCAGGAATCAGCCAGGCGATGTGGTGCAGCTTCCAGAGCTTTCCACCAGGCTTTGGCGCTGGGGCGGTCCTGGGAAGCACAGGTTACCGCGGCTCTCCCCGTCCCCCCGCCCAGACTTCGGTAGAGAGCCGGCCGTCTGCTGGGGGGGAATTACAGAGACTGGGTCTATTACTAGAGAGGCTGCGGCGCTTGCTCGTGTGGGCTGCGTCAGGCACGTCACCTGTCATCCCGCCGTGCGACACCAACGCGGAGCACTTCCACTTCCGTGGAGCGCCGGTGGCGCCCGCACAGCGCGGCTGACCTGGGAACAGAGCTCGGGACGGAGCTGTCCTTGAGTTCACCCTCCAATTGGGATGGACTCGCAGGACCAAGCTACTAAACTTGGGTCAGGGATTAAATTCGTCAACTCCCTGAAACTGCGCCAAAAGCGAGAACGGGGTTGTCTCTGTGCGTTTGTGCATGAGAAGGTCCGCGTCGTTCCGCGGATTCTCAAAGGCTCCAAACCTCCAAGTCAGCAACCGCCACTTGGGGGGAAAAGGTGACACGTGATATTGTCCCAGGAAGATTGCTTACAAGGAGGGAGGGAAAACACGTATTCAGGGAGATGTGGTGCAGTTTTCATTTACTTGATTTTTCTTAAACTTGCATCTTCTGGTCCAGTCTGTGACCCTCGAGACAGCCAGAACCGTCCCTGCCAATCGGCAGAGCAGCACTTGTCACACTTGCTGAACGGAGGGTGAATGCTCTAGTGAGTCCACGCCAGTTTTTAGCCGTGGTGGGCTGTGCCTCCCGGCCGCCCCTCGGTCGCAGCCCGGCCAACGGCCCCCTGACGCCTGAGGCTGCGTAAGGGGAGGTCTTTCGCGGGTCTAGATGTCGTCTACCTTCGCGAGGCTCTGCCGTCTTCCTGCGGGGTTTGCTGCACGCCTGGTGGTTTCTGCCGCTTGACCTTGGAGCTCTCAAACTCGGGACGAACGTTGTTTTTCGCCCATAAGCGAAGGCTGAGCATGGGGTGCTCTTGTCTGTACTTACATGTTCAACTTTCTCTTCCAGTCGAACGATAACCAGTTTCTCTGGGAGCTCGTCGGTGGCCCTCCTAAGACCAGGAACGTGTCCGCTTGCTGGCAGGACGGCCGCTTCTTCGCGGAAAACGAAACCTGGGTGGTGGACAGCTGTACCACGTGCACCTGCAAGGTGAGAGCCCAGAACGTCTGTTCTCTCAGGAGCAAGAAAGCGCCGTGCGCTTCTTCTTAAGGCGCTCTTAACGCACGGCGATGTTCGCTGGCTGCCTGCGAAACTGTGCTCGGATGGGAGGAGACCTGCGAGTCAGACCAGGGGTGCAGGTGACCTCAAGGTGACTTGAGTCAACCTCTTTGCACGGAGGGGAACCAGACCCGGAGGGGAGGACTAGCCAGTGTCGTGTCCCCAGGTGGTTGAGGCAGAGCCGGGGTGGAGAGGCCGGGCAGGGCTCTCGCTCGTCCCTGGTCCCACTGGTTCTGGCACAGTCGGGGGCCCGCAGAAACACCGGGGAAGAGCAGGTCACTGTCGGACACGTGAGGGACAGACAGCTTAGTGTCTTCTCTTTATCGCATCCTTCCTTCTGTCCTGCCACGATACGTGGACGGCTCTGCTGTGTCCCCCTTGCTCAGTGGTGGAGGAAGGGAGCAAAACAGGTTAAGAGCCGTCTCTGAGCCCCAGTGAGAGGAAGAGATGCCTTTACGTCCCATCTGACCGCATCCGCCTGCAGGACAGGCCAATCCACGGCAGGCCTCGCCCCAGCGCCTGTTACCGTCAACGAGTGTTCTAGGGGTACCTTTCTTTGCTTACAGAAATTTAAAACCATCTGCCACCAAATCGCTTGTCCCCCAGCGACCTGCGCCAACCCCTCCTTCGTGGAGGGCGAATGCTGTCCGTCCTGCTTCCACGGTGAGTACCGCCGGCTGCCGTCGCGGTCTCTGCTTGCTCAGGGCTTTGCTGCTGTTTGTCTACCTGTCCCCCTGACCAGTGGCCAGAGCGCACTTTGAAAGTCCTGGGAATTCGGGGGCTGGAGGCCCTGTCCTGCCGTGTGGCTGTCAGAGAGGAAGCCCAGCCGTGGGGACCGGGCCCGTCAGGGAAGAGCCTGACTCTCCAGCCCAGAGGCAGCCCTGCGCGTAAATACCAGCCGCGAGCCTGGGACATGCTCACGTGTGGCCGTATCGAGACAGAGTGGTCGCGGTTGCACACCTGGTGGAAAATGCTGTCGGGAAGTGACCAAGCCAAAGGCCACTCCCAAGGGGGCACCCTAAGCAAAGGACATACATCCCAAGGAGCAGAACCGGGGTTCAGGGCGGAGCTTGAGGCCAACGTTGCTGGGGCTCCCGGCACGAGCGGCGACTCAGTGTACTTGGAAAGACTGAGCTGGCGCCAAAGCCGCGTGGGTCTCCGTGCTGCGCCCAGGCCTGTGCCCCTCGCCCCCCAGCTGGCCCTGTGGGCCGTGCCTGGTGCTCCTGACTCTGAGCAGCCCCTGGTGCCAAGGCCCCTGACGAGATGCTCAGGCCGCCAGGTCTCTGTGGCCCTGACTGTGCGGCCCTCGTCCCTACGTAAGCCGGGCACCATCCCCCAGACATTCTCAGTGTCACCCGGCCCAGGAACCTGGGTGCATGTGGACAGAGAGTGGGTCGCAGAGGAGCCCGGCAGAGCCACTGCGATTTTGAACAAAAAGTGATTTTTTTCTGAGTTTCTGGTACCTTATCTGTAAAATGCAGAAGAATTATCCCCAATCCACAAGGTTAGTCTCACGATGAAAATCAACTGTGCGTGTACGTGAAGGTGCCTGTCGGGTACTCCCAAGGTCGTCTTGCTCGTTGCACGACACAAAGACATGATTCTGACGACCAGAGGCCCAGGTCAGAGCAGAGGAAGGGGTCTGGGGATACAGGGAGCAGAGTGTGCAGAAAAGGCCTCCTGGGGCCCTTTCTCCTGCTTTCCGGGAGGTTTGGACATAGCACATTCCCGGGTGAACCTTTCACTGTTTGCGGGGAGAGCTCTGCTCTCTCTTTTAGGGGCTGTAATTACCTGTGAAGAATTTCTTTGCAGGGAATTGCCTTTTAATCTAACTTGTCTCAATTTAAGTTATTTGGAAATAAATTAATGGCAATACTTGAAATGTTTCATTATTTATGTAACTCAGCAAACAGGCTAAAATGGAAATAAATTAAGTCTTAACTTTAATGAGCCTCATGGAGGCATGATTCAGCGCCCTCTATTGTAAGCTAATTCTAAAAATTTACCAAATGAGTCCTCCGGACACACATGGGTCAAACTGTCCCGACACTCGGATGGCAGACGCTGCTGTGGGTTGTGCCTGTCCTCGGAGGGCACCCCCGGGCACCTCCTCGGCCAGCAGACCTTTGGTGCCAGAAGTCGGGGAGCAGCTGCCCCGAGCCCTGGACGGCTGAGCTCTGACCGAGGCTGTTTCCTGCGCGTCCGCTGTTGGCGGCGCGTCCGTGCGGGGGGCTCACGGCACCGTGTCTGCTTCCTCTGGCCAGCGCTGGACAGTGAGGAGGGCTGGTCTCCGTGGGCAGAGTGGACCGAGTGTTCCGTCACGTGCGGCTCCGGGACCCAGCAGAGAGGCCGGTCCTGCGATGTCACCAGCAACACCTGCCTGGGACCCTCCATCCAGACGCGGGCTTGCAGCCTGGGCAAGTGCGACACCCGCAGTAAGTGCCGGGCCCGGGTCCTCCTGCCGTGGGGGGCGGGGTCGGGTACCTCTCGGCCATTTGGGGGGCTCCTGGGGGACACTCGACCGTGTGCAAGGGTCCCGGCCAGGACAGGGTCCTCTCCAGCTGCTCGTCGGGAAGGCGAACAGCTGGCAGGGCTCAGCCCGAGACACCAGCCCCTCTGCTTCTCCCCGTTAGTCCGGCAGGACGGCGGCTGGAGCCACTGGTCGCCTTGGTCTTCGTGCTCCGTGACCTGTGGGGTCGGCAACATCACGCGCATCCGTCTCTGCAACTCCCCCGTCCCCCAGATGGGGGGCAAGAGCTGCAAAGGGAGTGGCCGGGAGACCAAAGCCTGCCAGGGCGTGCCGTGCCCGAGTAAGTGGGTGACGCCGGGACCCAGGGTGGCGGGTGCACGGGAGGTTCCCAGTGAGCAGCTGCAGCGAGAGCGGGGCCTGGGTGCCAGGCCTGCTCCTGCCCAGCCCGGTGGCAGAAGGGCTGCCGTCCCTGGGCCTGGCTATTTCCTGGAGCTCCCGCTTTGGGATAATGCCACTCAGCTGTGCTCAGCACTCACCTCGTCCGAGCTATCCCGACTTCCTGTGTGTTCAGCCCAGACTGCACGTAGGCACCGCCCGTCCTCCGTCGGGGGCACCGAGAGCTGCGGAGCTGTCTCGGGAGTGGGGGGCCAGTAGGTGCTTCCCTGGGTCTGGGCAGGCTGGCGGCAGAGGTGGCCGGGCGCACACGGCGCAGAGCCCCAGGGACTTGCTAGGGGGGCCCGTCCATGGCGCGCACTGATGGTGGGAAAAAGGAGAACACGGGGCAATTGCTCTCGCGTCCGAACTCTCCCCACGATTGGTACAAATTCTTTACGGTACAATCCAGTTTCATGCAACGCTCAGAGCTGGGACCCTCCCCTGGACGGCACCTGGGGAAGAGCTCTGGGCCTCCAGGTTCACGGGGGGTGTGACCCTCTCCCGGGGGCAGAGCACAGCCGCGGGGAGCCTGAACCGGACGTGAGGACTTGGCGCCCGCACGCTCTGGCCACAGTGCAGTCCCGGCAGAAAGAGCCCAGATTTTTGCCGTGTGGGGAGCAGCGCGGCTCTGCTGTCCCCTCCGGAGTCAGCGTGATCGCGTTCCCGCCTGCGTGACCCTCCTCTGAGACCCCGCTTGGCTCTCCCCGCAGTCGACGGCCGCTGGAGCCCCTGGTCCCCGTGGTCGGCCTGCACCGTCAGCTGCGCCGGAGGGATCCGGGAGCGCGCGCGGGCCTGCAACAGCCCCGCACCCCAGCACGGCGGCAAGGCCTGCGTGGGCGACGTGACCGAGCGCCAGATGTGCAACAGGCGGAGCTGCCCCGTAGGTGGGTGCGCGGACCTGCGCCGCCGGGGTGGTCTGGAGAGACACTGGGCTTTATTCTGATGAGAAGCGCAGACGTTTCGGGAAGTGCGTAGGAAACACAGGAAAGTCAGTTACTCCCAAACCGTGCACCGGTAGTGCTTCGGCAGCCGTGCTCCGCGTCCCTGCGTTTCCACGCAGACGGGGGAGGCAGCGTGGTGAGGGCGCCGAGTGTCGTGGGAGTCACGGCACGCGCTGTCCTGACCCACGCGCCCTTGGAGATGGTGTCGCCATGGCCGTCCAGCACACCCGCGTGGCCGTCAGCAGGATACTCTGGCTGCGCGGTGGGGGACAGCCAGAGGGGCGCAGGGGCCGCGCCTGTCGGTGGGGCGGGTGGTGTCTGGACCGTGGGGCTCACTCTTCTCCTCCCGGCCAGACGGGTGTCTGTCCAACCCCTGCTTCCCCGGAGCCGAGTGCAGCAGCTTCCCCGACGGGTCCTGGTCCTGCGGCTCCTGCCCGGTGGGCTTCCTGGGCAACGGCACCCACTGCGAGGACCTGGACGAGGTGGGTGCCCCTGCCCCGGGCAGCAGGGCCGCGCGGAGGTCGGGAGCGTCCGCTCACGCGTGCGTGTCCCCGCAGTGCGCCCTGGTGCCCGACGTCTGCTTCTCCACCGGCAAGGCGCCCCGCTGCGTCAACACCCAGCCCGGCTTCCACTGCCTGCCCTGCCCGCCGCGCTACCGGGGCAGCCAGCCCGTGGGGGTCGGCCTGGAGGCGGCCAGGACAGAGAAGCAGGTGCGTGAGGACGACCTTCCTGAGGGTTGTTAAAGCTTTGAAAGATCAGGCGAGGCCCGAGAAGTGGAAAAGGTTAGAGGAAGGGAGGGGCTCGCCTCGGGGAGGCTGGGGCCCCACGCCCAGCCCCGTGCCGGTCCCCTCGGTGCGGGCGGTTAGATGCACGAGCGTCACGTGAGCGGCTTTATGTGTCCGTGTCCTCGCGTTGTGAGCCACGGGGGCCTCAAAGAGGACGTTTGCGTTGCTCACGGATCAGGCCTTGGAATCTCATCTGGAAAGAGCAGAATTTTCGGCTCCTGGACTCTTGCCCAGGCCGCCCTCCCGCGTCCCCGGGTGCTCGGCTGCCCGCGGCGGGTGCCCGACGCCTGCCGTAACCGACTGTCCCCAGGTGTGTGAGCCCGAGAACCCGTGCAAGGACAAGACGCACAGCTGCCACAAGCACGCAGAGTGCATCTACCTGGGCCACTTCAGCGACCCCATGTACAAGTGCGAGTGCCAGACGGGCTACGCGGGCGACGGGCTCATCTGCGGGGAGGACTCGGACCTGGACGGCTGGCCCAACCTCAACCTGGTCTGCGCCACCAACGCCACCTACCACTGCGTCAAGGTGAGGGCGCGGCGGCCGGGAAACGGGGCTGCGGGTGTCTCTGTGCCCCCTTCGTGGGGTCGGGGGGTGGCTGGGAGCATATCCCAGGCGTCCTGCCCGACGGGCTGTGACCCCCAGGTCGAGTTCTGTCCCCTCAGTCCCCTCCCCTTCCAGGGGTCACTGTGAGAACCGCCCTACTCTGCCCTGTGGCCGGGGTCTCCCCGACACCTGTCCCCGGCACACGCTGCAGGGAGGCGGGACACGAGTTCCAGGGTGGAGAGGCCGAGCTGTCCTCGGGCCACTTAGAAGGGAGTAGTGGACGTTTCTTCACGGAGACGCAGGAGCCACGGCACGTGAGCGCTCAGCCCCCAGGAGGACGAGCTGCGTCCGTGGCCACCGTAACAAACACCCACAACCTGGGCCTGAAAAGGACATTCACTGTCCCTCAGCTCTGGAGGCGACACATGCTGGGCCGGGCGCTGGCAGGGCCGACTCCCTCAGGGGCCCGGGCAGGAGCTCCCCGCCTCGCAGCTCCACGGGCTCCAGGAGGCCTCTGCCTGCCCCGCGTGTCACTGTCCCCAGACTCCGCTGCCTCTCTCCTGCGGGGAGGCCTGTGGCTGTGCTCAGGGTCCCCTCCAGGACCCTTAGCCTAACGGCGTCTTTCACCACGTGAGGTGGCAGCCACGGGCTCCAGAGATGAGGGCCTTCCTCCCACAATGGTCAGTGCGGCTTATGCCTTAAGAAGGTCAGAAGTGTAAGTGCTACAAACTTACGAAGAATCATTTGAAAGCGTAAATGTGTTCATTTGATACTTAATCATGGTGAATTTTGTGTAGCACAGTTTTGATTTTAATTTTCTCTTTCAGTCTCACTTGATTAAAAATGGCAAATGTTCACTGAAACAAGAAATGGCCAGCAAGGGAGGCGCAGACTCCACCCTGCGCCCCCTCTTGCCCCCCCGGCCCTGCGGTCCCGGGCTGAGCGCAGACGCAGCCGGGCCAGGCTGCAATAGGGACATCCTGAGCGTTATCATGTGTGGGCGTGAAATTTCAGAGAGGAATTTAACAGCTTCCAAAACGGCCCAGCATAACCCCAAATTCACATACGCAACATCTGAGGACCCAGATTTACATGTGAGACCCAACCAGACAGCCCCACACGCTGTCCCGCTGTCCCCACTGCCGTCGTCAGCATCTGCACGGTGCAGCCGAGTTGCGGCGCAGCCGGGTGGAAACAAAGCACCTCCCGTCGCTTTTTCCCGCGGAGACGGGAACTAGCAAATGACGTGCAGTTCTGAGCCTTGGTTGCTAACAGGTCACGGACACCCTCAAAGGGCTCCTCCCTTGGAGGGTTTTGGCTAGCGAGGGTCAAAAGTTCACGAGCTTTGGCCGTGCGGTTTATGAGTCGATGTCCGTGGGAGGAAGGGGCAAGGAGCCTGCGTCCGCGGCACGTTCCACGGAGCGGGAGGTCCGCGCTCTGCTCTTGCCTGTGCGGTCATCCGCGACCTCCCGGGCTCTGGGCTGGAGCGCAGGCTTCTTTGTCTCGGGCACCAGACGTGATGACGTCCCTTCCAGGGCGGGACTCTAGCCTCTGGCCGCCCGTCGGGGCAGAGGTCGGCGCCCGCGTCCTCACGCTGGACTCGCTGTTGTGTTGCTCCGATGTTTCGAAAGAAGAGGCCTTTTCAGAACGATTTCACGACTATTGTTCTCTCTCTAATGACAGGACAACTGCCCCCACCTGCCAAATTCGGGGCAGGAAGATTTCGACAAGGACGGAATTGGCGACGCTTGTGACGACGACGATGACAACGACGGCGTGAGTGACGAGAAGGTAGGGCGGGCCGCGGGCCGCGCGCCGGGCGCCGTTCCCGGTTTCAGGAGTGAGAGGCTGGGAGGGGGCACCGAGCTGTCCCAGGCAGCCTGCAAATGCGACGCCGCGGCCGTGGCGGGTTCCCGTGCGCAACTCCCCAAAGCCTCTCGTAGGGTCGACCGTCCGCAAAGGAAGACGCGCTGGGCGCCGCCTGCCTTCAGCGCTCCGCTGCGCGCACGTTCGGCGGTTTCATTTGCTCTTCACCCACAGAAAGGCGCTTATCCGCCCTCTCCCCGGGGGAGCCAGCGACCGGGGAAGCTGACTCCACAGCGAGCCACGTTCCCGCGTTTGTGGGGACATTTAAGATATTGCACTTTGCCGAGACAATCGCTGCACACGATTTCTGACACAGTATCTGATACAGTATCCTCGGGTACTGATTTAACGCGTTGGTGGAAAAGCACGGTTGCAAGGATAGAACAGTTTCATTCACGGCCTCCTCCCCTCTGACCTCGTCCACTCACCGACGCGCTCGCTGATCCCCGCCCCTGTCTCACAGTGAAATGTCTGCCGCCGCGACATGAAGACAGGCGCATGAAGGGTTATGGATGTTTGACGCAGAGAAAGCGCTTGGCTGGGGCGAAGGGGATTCTCCAAATCTCTGTTGCTGCCTCGATCTGGTTTGGGGGCCCCACGGAGGCCGCCCGCGCGTCCCTCTGAACCCCCCACTTTGTCCTAGGACAACTGCCAGCTGCTCTTCAACCCCCGCCAGTTCGACTACGACAAGGACGAGGTCGGCGACCGCTGCGACAACTGCCCCTACGTGCACAACCCCGCGCAGATCGACACCGACAGCAACGGCGAGGGCGACGCCTGCTCCGTGGACATCGACGGCGACGGTCGGTTCCTCTGGGGCCGCGGACGCCATGTTCTGTCCCGGGTTTCTTTGCCGAGCCCAGTTCCATCTCTGTGCTCACACGAGAGGAAGCGATTCCTTGAGCTGCTCCCCTGGGAGTCCGTCGTCCTCGGCCCTGTCGGGTCCCGGCCTGGGGACTGCCCTGTAGGACACTGCATTTGTCACACCCCTGTCTCTGTCCTAGCCGCGGAGCCCCGCGCCCTTCCGGGACTTCTCATGGTATTTTCTCCAACGCGCCCCCTTCACCCGAACCCCAAGAAGCCGTCCTCCATCACACTGCCTCTCAGAGCCAGGGGTCTGTCCCTCAGCCTCTGCGGGGACATCTGCTCTGCGCTCTAGTCAGTCTGCGGGGTGCCCTCACAGGGGCTGGGGTCCCGTCAGCCAGGACCCTGCGGTCCCATCGTGGGGACCGCGGACACTGCTCTGGGCCGGCGCTGTACCTGGAGATGCCGGTGGCCTCAGTGAACGAGCCCTGCGACCCACAGTGTCACCGTCACTGCTGGGTCCTTCCTTCTGTCGGGTGTCTGGGGACCAGGGAGCGATTCCGTAGGTCCGGGCTCTGGCTCCCTCTTGCAGGCCCGTCCCCAGCCCCGGCTCAGCCTCGTCCCTCCGGCCCCCACTGACCGGTGTCCTGCCCCGTGGCTATTCCTTGGTGCATCTGTTCACCTTTTCGTCCACGCTGTCTCCAGGGCAAGTCTGCACAGAGCTGCGCAGTCGGGAGGCTCCTCCCACGCCTGATGTGGGCGGTGTCGCGGATGCGCAGACGCTGGGTCTCCAGCTCCAACACCCTGGTTTTTATGGCCCTTCCTCTCACCTTGAACCCCGTGTGTGATCTCTCCCCCACCCCAGCTTCCACTGGCCAGGCAAGGCTGCGTCCTGACGGGTGACACTCTGCTCTGTCACCGGGGCCTGTCAGCAATGGCACTATTTAGGCCACCGCTGACGCAGGCTTCCTCATAACTCCAATATCAAAGGAATTTGTGTTCTGTGTTCAGATTTCTTGAAATAAGATATTGCACCAAAAACCCCGTCGGTCTCGACCGCTGCCGTTTTCCTACTAACGCGCGTAGGCGACGAGCCCGTGACTGAAGCCAGCGAGCTCCCAGGCGCTCCGCTCAGCACGTACTTTCTGGCTGGAAACCGGGCGAGCAGCCGACCTGGCCAGCTCAGACGTCCACGCCGGGGGCACGTGTGGGGGCCGCTTGCTGTGTGGCGCCGCCCGGAAATCTCCACGGGCCGGTCCTATTTTAATCTAAGGGAGCCTGGATTTTGGTGGGAAATAGGTCATACATTCTCCCACGAATCCAGTCGTTCTTACGTTTTACTGTGTTCTTAGGTTTTAAGATTATTTTTATGTGCTAGTTTGGCTGTAAGCTGTCGATGCGGTGGGAGAGTGATGGCTTCCTCCAAACTCAGCGTGACCCTGGTCTTTCCCTGGATACCGACAGACGTCTTCAACGAGCGGGACAACTGCCCCTACGTCTACAACACGGATCAGAGGGACACGGACGGCGACGGCGTGGGGGACCACTGTGACAACTGCCCCCTGGTGCACAACCCCGACCAGGTGAGCTGAGCCCCTGCTGACACGTGCACCTGAGCCGCCCTGTGAGCTCTGCCCGGCACGACGGCCAGGGGTTTCTAGGTGTTTCTGCTGAAAACAGTCCCTGAACTGAGACCCCAGCACAGTTCTGTGTCTCAGTGGTGACAGGCCACACAGATGATGACAAAGGTTGTGTCTCGCGCGACTCTATCCGTGTCTCCCCGCGGCAGACGGGGACCGGCCTCCCTGCCAGGTTGCCTTTGTGACACAGGCGTCGTGGTCCGTGGAGCATAATGTAGCGAACGGTGTAAAAAGACACCTAACGACGAAGTAGTTGAATGTTCCCAGTGAAGCGAGCCCTGCGGAGCGTTGGCGCCGCAAGGAGAGGTTCCCGACCCAGTCCCGGCTCTGGCGGGGACGGCGCTGCTCCCCCGCCGGCCACTCCCTCTCCTCCGCCACGGCTGCCTGGCCATGCGATGGGCCGTTGGCGTTCAGTCCCGCGTCTGCAGGGTCCTCTCCACTCGTCCAACCCGTGTCCTAAGCCGTCTCCCTCATGCCCGACCCCAGACCGACGTGGACAACGACCTCGTGGGCGACCAGTGTGACAACAACGAGGACATCGACGATGACGGCCACCAGAACAACCAGGACAACTGCCCCTACATCTCCAACGCCAACCAGGCCGACCACGACGGGGACGGCAAGGGCGACGCCTGCGACTCGGACGACGACAACGACGGTGTCCCCGACGACAGGGACAACTGCCGGCTCGTCTTCAACCCGGACCAGGAGGACTTGGACGGTAGGTGCCCGTCTGTTCCTGCGGGGACGTCACCTCATTCTCCTGGTGGGAGCACGGCTGTTGCGCCGGGCGTCTTGCGGGGTCGGGTCCTTGGGAGGCAGTTTCTTTTGCTGGGTGCACGTCTGTGCGTGGCGGGTGAGGAGAGCCCGCGGCGTCTGACTTTCAAGCTTCCATGATCTGGACAGAAATGGCCGTTACACACGCGGTGAACGGGGATTGGGCGAGTGCCGCCAGGGAGGGGACGGGGGTCGCGTCACGGTCAAAACAAACAAAAGCAGCCACAGTGTGACATGCGGGGGAAGGGCTGCTCTGCCAGTGGCTGCGTGCATCAGTGTCCGCAGCAGCGCGGTCTCGAGGACTGACCACCAGGGTCGGTGCCGCGCCTGCGCCAGAGGCCACAAAATAGGCCAGTTTGGCAGACGCAGTCCGCCTGTGAGCGTCAACACCCACGGGCAGCGGGACCCACGAGTGCCACGGTGTGTCCCCCGCGCCAGCCGGCCATGGCCCCCTCTCCCCACGCCCCTGCCTCGACCTCACCCAGAAACCCCCAGGCAGCCCCCGAACAAGGGGGTCCACGTCTCCCCGGGAAAAGCCACTTCGGTGTCAGTTCTGCTGCAATGCGAGTGGACCGTGGGAGCAGGGGCGAAGGCCACAGCAGACGTTGCCGGAACTGTCGGAGGTTCAGCCTGATGTTTCCGACAGGCGCTCGGAGTCCCGGCTGAGTTTGGTGTCAGACGCCGGGGGTGGCTCTGGCGGGAAGTTGCGGATCTGGCCTTGGCTGCAGCGTTTATCCTGGGAAGGTCAAAGCGTGTGGACGCCGACCGCGCTCTCCAGCTATGCATTTTAGGGCGGAGAGCGTTCTCCGCACCAGTGCACAAAGTACTTAGTCTTAGGGGTTTCGGAGAACTGTGTATTCGCTTTTCTCAAACAGGAAAGCAAATGGCAAACCGCCGTCTCCGCCTTCTTGTTTTTATATCTGCTCTGTGTAAATAGGTGACGGGAGGGGTGATATTTGCAAAGACGACTTTGACAATGACAACGTCCCGGACATTGACGACGTGTGCCCTGAGAACAGTGCCATCAGCGAGACGGACTTCAGGAACTTCCAGATGGTTCCCCTGGACCCCAAGGGGACCACCCAGATCGATCCCAACTGGGTCATTCGTCACCAAGGCAAGGAGCTGGTGCAGACGGCCAACTCGGACCCCGGCATCGCTGTGGGTGAGCGTCTGCGACACCTCGGCGCGGCCGGCACTGCTCGGTGGGGGTGGGGGGCCGCGGAGGATGCAGGCTGCTCTTGGAGGTCAGGTGGGGGCCGTGGTGTGACATTTCTGGCAGCCCCATCCTGTCTCGCCTGCGAAACCGTCTAACTCATCTCGACAAATACATCACGGGGAGCACGAATCTGTCTCTCCCAAGTCTGAACTTTCAGTAAATCTTTTTATTTCATGGACTCGTTCTATAAAATGTCACGCCATGCAGTAAAAACTTGGTCCTAACTCTAAGCTGGCTCTAAGCAATCCCCCAAATTTCATTGTTCTCCGGGAAAGACCCGGGCTGGTGCAGGGGAGAGCCCGCCACCCCCACACCCGCTGTCAGGGGAGCAGCCGGCCGGGACCCCCGCAGGGTGTCTCTGACGCAGAGCCGTGACTTTGTGCCCAGGCTTCGACGAGTTTGGGTCTGTGGACTTCAGCGGCACCTTCTACGTCAACACGGACCGTGACGACGACTACGCGGGCTTCGTCTTTGGCTACCAGTCCAGCAGCCGCTTCTACGTGCTGATGTGGAAGCAGGTCACGCAGACCTACTGGGAGGACCAGCCCACACGGGCGTACGGCTACTCCGGCGTGTCCCTCAAGGTGGTGAACTCCACCACGGGCACCGGCGAGCACCTGAGGAACGCGCTGTGGCACACGGGGAACACGGAGGGGCAGGTGAGGGCGCCGCGGCGTCCGGCCCGCTCTGCGCTTGCCCGGCGTCTCGGGGCTCAGGCCCCGCCTGCCCCACAGGTCCCCTGCTTTGGTTTTCCTGATTTTAGCTCAAGTCACAATCATCTTAATGATCTTGCTGAAGTGTCTGCTTTACTACAGACGCCCTGCCTGGCATGTTCACACACACGGTTGTTAATCCTCTTGCAAATTTAAATTATCTCCACCCCTTCCAGAGACAGGGAGACCCGAGTATCAGAAGGTTGAGTGTTTTGCTCGGAGTGTCCTGTCCAGGAAGCAGAAGTCCCAGGAGTGAATCTGGGGGTCTCTGGGGGGCTGTGGGGCCCTGTGGTCCAACCACACTGCTCCTCACGGGGGCTCTGGTCCACGGTAGAGGTTTCCACTGCACACGCGTCAGAGCGAGATGCAGCAACAGGAGCCTCACGGAGGGATTTGCACAGTCGTGTTTGTTTCCCTCCTGGTGTTGTGAGCGGGGGTGAGGGCTCAGGGGCCAACTGCACTCAAGGCCAGTGTGTTTCCCCCAGGTGCGGACCCTGTGGCATGACCCCAAGAACATTGGCTGGAAGGACTACACGGCCTACCGGTGGCACCTGACCCACAGGCCCAAGACGGGTTACATCAGGTGAGGTCCTCGCGCCAACTGCATTTCTGCCCTCTGAGTCCCCGTGGTGGCGAATTTGAGCCGTGATGGACAAATAGCCCCCGTGAATTCTGATTTCTGTGTTTTCCTCTGGGTCCTCCAGCTTTAAATATCTTCTGTTTTGCATCCTGCATCTCTACTATGTACTACTTATTTAAAAAAAGAAAATCAAAAGGAAGAAAATTAAATTTATCTTGTCAAAATAACTTGGAGGAAGATGACTGTCTTTTCTCCTGATGAATACCCTGGGTGTGGGAGAGAAACAGCTGCATTTTTTCAAAATTAGCATGTGCTTCATTTGGAGAATGGATTTACAAATATCAGTCCAACAGAATTTTGTGCCGTTGGCATAACAATTGAGGACTTTTTTTTTTTTTTTTTTTTTTTTTTTTTTTTTTTTTTACGAAGTAAATAAGAACCAAGATCTGTCTGGAGTCTTTGCAGACGCTGGGAGAGTACTGTGCCCAGCAGCAGCGAGCAGAGCTGTGCAGGGGCAGCGCGGGCTGGTGGCAGGGGTCTGATGCTCCTCGACACCTCCTGACTGTTCCCTCTCAGACGCTTTAGTGCCTCCAGAGCTCCCCGCCCAGGGCCTGGAGTGCAGAGCTGCCCTGGCCCTGATGCAGCTTCCGTAGCGGGAAGAACTCGGTGCTGGTTCCCGGGAGGTGGAAGGGTCATCTGACTCCCCCAGAGGGTGACTAGGACATGCTCCTCACGCTACCAAGTGGCTCTTTGGCTCCTAAAGTGGGGACTATGCTGAACCCCTTGCCTGGGTGGTTGCAAGTGAAGTCACGTTGCAACAGCGCATGAGTTGCGAGGAGGAGTGCTTAGGGCCGGTGGGTGCGGTTTAACCGGTGGCAGAGTGTGTGAGGAGAAGCAGGTGCTGCCCCTGGTCTTCACGAAGGCCGGGCAGAGGGCTCAGGCTCCCTTGCATCCACGGCCGGTAGCTGGGGCTGACCTCTGGCCTCTGCTGAGCCGCGTCTCAGAGCTCATGTTTGCTTTCTTTCTCCTCTTTGAAAACCATTTTTAGGGTCTTGGTGCATGAAGGGAAGCAGGTCATGGCAGACTCAGGGCCGGTCTATGACCAGACCTATGCTGGCGGGCGGCTGGGTCTGTTTGTCTTCTCCCAGGAAATGGTCTACTTCTCGGACCTCAAGTACGAGTGCAGAGGTGAGTGTGGGCCAGCGCTTGGGTGCGAGGCCGCGGCACACAGGTGGGAAGGGAGTGTGCGTTTCACTTTTCCTTTCACGGAAGCTGTGCATCGTGCCAATAGCCCAGTGCGATACATACGTCAGGGTGTCTGCTTGTTCCTAGCAGATGCTTTGTTGGGTCAGCTTGGGTGGTTTTTTCTTTGTTTTAAATTGCACTTGGATGCTTTGGTGGGACAGAACTTTCCGATTATTCAGAGGTTCCATGAATCCCCCCGTCCTACACCCTGTAGCTTCCTGTGTTGTCTATACCTCCTGGGCTCCTCAAGGCATTTCAGATTGCTGCCCTTGCTAAAAAGTGGAGGAAGGAAGAAAGGAAAGGAAGAAAGGAAGGGAGGGAGGGAGGAAAAGGTTCCTCTTTAGTTATCTCTCTAGGAGTATATTTGAATCAAAATATTGTAGACCTGCAAGGGAACTTGAATCCTCTCTGGTCTAATCTCATGCCTTCATATGGACATGAAAACATTCCCCTTCCGTAGATGAGGTGAGTAAGGCTCAGAGATGCTTCTCAAAAATCACACATAAAGTAAAGAAATGAAAGGAAGACGAGAACCTTGCTTGCTTCTGGTGAAGTTTCTTTTCCTTATGTTAGGTTGGCTTTTGAGACTTTGCATGTTTCCATCCATCCATCCATCTGCCCATCTACCCTTCTATCCACCTGTCCATTCATGCAGACATCCATCTGTGCGTTCACTCATCTTGCCACCCATCCATTCACCTGTCCACCCTTCCATCTTACCCATCCATTCATTCTTCCTTCCTCCAACAATTCATCCTTCCATCCATGCATCTATCCATCCACTGTTCCATCCATCCACCCATCCCTCCTTCCTTCCTACCATCATTCCTTCCTTCCTTCCAACCATCCATCTTACCCATCCATTCATTCTTCCTTCCTCCAACAATCCATCCATCCATCCATCCACCACTCCATCCACCATTCCATACATCCACCCATCCTTCCTTCCAACCATCCATCCTTTCATACAACTATCCATCCATCCATCCTTCCATCCATCCTTCCTTTCTTCCTTCCAACCATCCATCCGTCCATCCATTATTCTTTCTTTCCTTCCTTCCATCCATCCTTCCTTCTAACCATCCATCCTTACATGAATCCATTCATCCATCCTTCCTTCTTTCCTTCCAGTCTTCCTTCCTTCCTTTCAAGCATCCATCCTTCCATCCAAGTATCCATCCATCTATCCTTCCTTCCATCCATCCATTCATCCATCCAGCCATCCAGCCTTCCTTTTTCCTTCTTCCCTACATCCATCTTATCCATCCATTCATTCTTCCTTCACCAATCCATCCTTCCTTCCTTCTTTCCTTCCAGCCATCCATCCGTCCATCCAGGCAGCCATCCTTCCATGCATCTGTCCATCATCTATGTATCTATATATATTATAAATGTCATTTTTAATTCAAATAATGATATTTTAGGTTACAGGTAAAGCAAAATAAAACAAAACCCATGGTGCAGTCATCCTAATTCTATTTGTTGTTTTTTAGACATCTGAACAAGACTTGCTGCATTTCAGTAACGCCCTACACGTGCTGTGGGCCCTGGACCCCGCAGTTCGCCGTGGTCCTTGCCGCTTCCCTCTCGTTAGCAGCCCCTCCTGTCCCTGCCTTAGCTCTGTTGGTTCTGTGCTCCTGCCGTCAACCCAAGCCCAGGTGCCTGCAGAGGACACACACCGACGGACCCGGAGATGGACATCTCAGCCCCCACGGGAACCCACTCTGATACATGAGACTGTGTGGAGTGAAAGCCGGCGTGCCATTGCATTGCTTTTCCTTGTTTGTTTAAAAAGAATGACGTTTACATACAAAATGTAATTACTTACTGTATTTATGTGTATATGGGGTTGGAGGGAATATTGTGCATAAGCCATGGTCATAAATTAAGCATGAAAAATATTGCTAAGCCGCTTTCAGTGCTTAAAGTTGTCACTGTTCTTGGATTAGGGCTGTTCTACGGTAACACACAGATCCTGTCGGATCAATCACAAAGACGCGCCAACTCGAATGTGAAGGAACGGCGTGCTGAGGAAGAGGTTAGAGAGAACAGTCTTGTGCGACGTGGCCCGATACCAAATGATGTAAGATACCAAGTAACCAGTTAGAACCTAGGAAACAATTGCCAATTAACCCAGTGCCGCTCCCCCGCCCTCCCGTCCCGCAGGGAGAGCCCTCACGTGCAGCGGAGAGGCAGCTCTGTGACAGAACGGACACCCTTGCAGAATCGGGGTCACGTGGCTCCATATGGACGTGGCGAAACTTCATTTCAGTCGCAGTTTAGCAGAGCAAAGTGCTCGCTTAGTTTCACGGCTTGGCTTTGCCGTGCAAGGTGGCTGCTTGTGCAGCCGCGGCCCTGAGAGGGTGCCCGGCCGGTCGACATTTGGTTTCTCGGTCAGATCTCTGTGGCGTCGAGAGACTTCCTGGCCCGTTGTCACCCGGCGTAGCGTTCTGATCTCTGGGACTTTGAAGAGTGTCCTTCCCCATGTCTGCTACTAGACGGCAGACCAGCAGGCAGCCCAACCAGAAAGAGCACTTTGGCATCTAACTCCTATTCTAGGCTTCGGAAATTATGGAAAAGTTGCTTTTGCCTACTTTGGTGACACATTTCATTAAGGTTCCAGTTATAAATGTTTTGTTAATATTTATTAAGTGAATATAGAATGCATCTTCATTCACCAATAACTTATTTTCAATATGCTGAGTAACACATAAGTAGTATAATTCTAGAAATAAACATACACCAAGTGCATCACAATATAAAGATACAGTTACAGCAAACATTCTGCCTATCAAACTATCAGGCTTTATAACCTTACATTGTCATGTAAAGCATGCTGTAAAATGCAATGGCATAAGTAAATGCCATTTATAGCGAAGACTTGATAATGGAACCTTAATGTATAATGCTGCCAGTGATTTTGATTCAATATATTTACTGTTATCCATCTGCTGTATATAGAATGATTTTTATTTAAACGCTGAGGAAAATCAGCATTTAGTCTTGCCAGACATACCCAGTAATCAGTAACACAGCAATATACACAGTTTGATTTAGTCTTTGCTTTAAGTTGCATGATCTTTCTGCAGGAAAAAGCAGTTCAGCCCACGCTGCATAAGGGGTTTCAGGAGGGGAGTTTGTCTGATGGGGACAAACGTTTCTCCCCTTCCTGTTAATAGTGATCACATTTCTCTGTCAAATAGGAAGGATACATAACTTTTGTCTTAATTTACACATTTCATTTTGATAAAACTATTTTTTCTTTTTGGCTTTGTTTTGTTGCACTTTTTACATTTTTTGTGTGGAACTGTATTCCCAAGACCAACAGAGGTCGGGTGACGCCATCGAATGTCGTAGCTGCGAAGAGCGCGTAGGTTTCTCCCAGGGGTTGTTGGGTCGAGCCGCGGGATGGTGTGGGAATGGTGATGTGAATATTGAGAATGTAAGATATTTCTTGTAAATTATTTATGTTTTTTTAAAACAAGTTTCTCGTATAGGTTAATGAAACTTCATTTGTTTTGCCAAAAACTGTAAATATTTATTTATTTGTTCACATGGTCAAAATTTCACCACTGAAACCCTGCATTTAGCTACAGCCTCATTTTTATACTCTAAAGGTTAATAACAGGAAATAAACTGTAAAAAGGTTTTCTATAAACGAATCTCTCTCCCTTTTTTAAAAAGAACGAGCAGGGTTTCTACGGGGGGAAAGGGAGAAAAACCCAGACGTGAGAGCCGCCGGCGTTTGCTCCCGGGCCGTGACGGCGCCTGCGCTCGGCCGCGGGTCCCCCTTGCGGTCCGGGCCCGGGGGCAGCGTGTCCTCGTGGGGAGAGACGCTCCTTTCGTCACAGTCGCCGTCCCACCGAGCGCGGCGCTGTGCGCGACCCAACCCTTCACAGCCCCGTCCCGCTCTTCGCACTGTCACACGGGGACGGACTTTCCAGGGACCGGGCAACACGACGGAAACGGCTCAGCACGAGGGGCCTCGCCGGGGGGAGCCGGGCGCTCTCCCGACGCGCCCGCGTTCTGCGCGGCGCCCAGGAAGGGCGCGAGTCACACCACAGCCTCGCTCGCCTGACACGCGCACCACTCGTCACGGGAGGGCGGCAGGACGGAAGCGTCCGGACTCCTGCAGCGGGTCCCCCGCTTTCGTGGGGTGGCTGAGTGTTACGGTGGAGTCGAACGCGGGAGAATCGCCTGAGAGACAGAGACAGAAAGCGAGAGACAGAGACAGTGAGAGAGACAGAGACAGAGCGAGAGAGGGAGAGAAATTGGGGACAAAACCAGCATAGTTGGCTGCAACGGGCTGGGATGAGCGGAGGGTGGAGCTCTGAGGTATCGGGAGCGGCCGTGGGAGGCGTCGGAGTGACAGGGCTGGAATCTTCTCCCGTCGCTCTCTGGTCTCCTGCTCGCTGTGTCACAGTAACACGAGGACGAGGACCCTGCTCTCAAACACCTTCCGGGGAAATGGAATTGCATCTGAAACACGATTCAGGTACGAAAAGAAAAACTATCTTGACACCTATTTTCTCACTCAACTCTAGGGACAAAGAGCTGGCTGGTGGGTTGACCAGTTTGCACCTCCTTCCTCTCAGGCTGCTGTTTTATAACGTTTTCTTAAAAAAATCTTCCATGCATGAACAAAGGCTATCTTTTGTAAGAGGAAAGCCGTGTTTTGCCCGAGAAGCTCTGCATTTGGACACAAACTCCGGAGCCGTCCTCCCCTGGGGGTGCGACCCTGCTGACCCAGCTCTCGGGAGGCTCGGTTCTGTCGCCCGTGCGGGGCCACGTGGGCGCGATTCCTGGTACTTCACCCTCCAGCCCTTCACTGCATTCCTCGTGCCCCTCAGAACTTCACGTTCACTGTTATCGGGGCCATACCGGGGGTTTAGAGACGCTCCCTACTTTTTCTACAGCCAGAATTAAAAATACTTTTTGTTTTTAGATCCATTTCAGTTGTAGCCGGTTTTGTGTAGTTCATTTTGAATTTTGGTTTCCCCTACAGTTTAATAAACCACAAGTTTTACACATTTTAATAATGCTGAGTTATGAAGGTTTTTTTTCATAATGTTTTCTATACTTTTTTAGTTTTTAAATTGAAGCAATCTTCAACATTTTAAATACAGAATTCTTACTCAAGAAAAGCTCCAAACCCAGAAATAGCCACTACATTTCTTGCCAAAACATGACATAAAAACATTTCTTTGAAAAAAATTAGCAAATCATTTGTGGTTCTCTTAATGGCTAGTGAGACCATATCTAGCTTTTACTTGATTATGAAATGGAAACTTTCAACATTTACTTTAAATAAGTAACGTGAATTTTGTCAGACACCAAGATTCCAAGTTTCCCAGAAAAGCTCAGTGATGATTCAAGAAGGGAAAAACTCAGATTCGGGGGGCCAGATGCCTCCGGCTACATGCACCCTCCCCATACTCGCCTCATCTGTGCTGCTGGCCGGGGCGGGGAATGCCCCCCAGGGCAGGGCCCGGCAGGCGCAAGTCTGTGGCCAGGACCAGCGCAAATCCAGGGGCCCAGGGGGCGTCGGGTGGAAACGACGTATCTTCTGGGCTCCAGGGCCGGGCAGGCTGGAGACGGGGCCGCCCCAGCGCGGACTCCGCTGTCCAAGGGAGCTGCGTTCATGTGCAAGGGGGCAAGAGTCGCGCGAAGGCAAATGAACCCCGCAGCAGAGACAGCTCGACGTGGCCGTAGGAACCTCCGCACCTCAGATGATGAACTGAGACGCACTAACGCAGCCACCGGACCACTCGGCAGCACTTACCACGCGCCCACGTGTTCCGGGCCCTCTCCGTGTGCTGGCGTGTGGCAGGGAGGACGCAGATCGAGCTGCGGCCTGAGGGGCCGTGACCCCCAGAGATCTTTCAGGGATCAGAGGCTGGAAAGGGCAGAGACAGCCCCGGGACCCAGGGACCGGCACTTTCTCTGGGGACTGGTTTACGTCACACCACCCAGCGTTCGGCAAACCACAGCGTCCGACACTGCGTGGAAGAGCCGTGCGGCAGGCGTCGGAGGGTTTGGCGGGCGCGGTGTGTCCCACAGAGTCCCTGCTGCTGCCAGAGAACGCGTGTGTGCATCGTGTTTGTCCGTGGGAAGCAGAACGTGGTCCGACGTGCTGGGCGTGAAGCTCATTAATGTGTTTGATCCTTTTAAACCCCATCGGGACACTAATGCACAGATGTCAACGGAGTAAATCGATTCCACTCTGCAAAAAATTACAGCCTTCCGGTTTGCAAAGAGCTTCCGTGAGGCTGTGTGGTCCCTGGACCGTCCCTGGGCCCACCCTCCTCCTCCTCCGCGGGGGCCTGCGGGAGCTGCCGGCTCTGGTCCTGCTGCGCACCCCCCCCCACCCCCGGCCTCCTCAGAGCCACCCCCGGAGGCCCCGCAGTGTGGATCTGGCAGGGACCCCAGGCCCGGAGGCACAGGCTCCCCCTGACACAGCGACCAGTGAGACCCTCCAACAGCCAGCAGGCAGGTGACCCGTTTCCCTCCCAGTTTTCCTGTGGAGAGGACGGCCCCGTCCCAAAGGTCAGCTGCGGCTGGAGCCCGTCCCTCTGCCGGTCACTCTGTGGCGTCCCTCCCGGGCCCGGCCCCTGGGCTGCCCCAGCAGGACCGCGGTGCAGGCACCGCCGGGACGTCCCCCCGGGTGCTGGTGCTGGAGTCCCGGGAAGGCCGGGTCCGGGTTCCCCGTGTGTCGCGGTTGAAGGACGCTGAAGTGCAGAGGGCGTGGGGGCCTCTCCGCGGGACCAGAGCTTTCGGGCGCAGAGCTGGGATCGGAAACCGCATCTTCGCACTCCTAGGGCTGTTTCTGTCAGAACTAAAACATCAGACGGAAATCCTCCTGGGAAAACAGACGAACATAAGTGTACGACGTGAAACAGGCATCAGACAAAAGTCTAAGATGCTCGAATCCTCATTTTTTCATGTTTTAACTACCTGGTCTTCCTCTAAATTAGTGTTTCTGGCCAGGCGCGGTGGCTCACGCCCGTCATCCCAGCACTCTGGGAGGCTGAGGCGGGAGGATCGTTTGAGCTCAGGGGTTTGAGACCAGCCTGAGCAAGAGCGAGACCCCGTTTCTACTAAAAATAGAATAATCAGCCGGGCGTCATGGTCGTGCACATCTGTTGTCCCAGCTACTCGGGAGGCCGAGGTGGGAGGATCGCTGGAGCCCAGGAGCTGGAGGCTGCAGTGAGCTGTGATTGCACCACTGCACTCTACTCAGGGCAACAGAGCAAGGCCCTGTCTCAAAAATAAAATAAAATACATTTTTGTTTTTTTATATACGTTACATTGTCTAAATAGGTACAAATTCTCTTTATTACGTTACATTGTCTTATTCTCTATTTTCCTGAAAACAAACTAAATCTTAGGCAGCAAAATACTTTTGTCTGCTTTTGATCTCACATATGTTATACTTTCTTTCAGATAGCAGTAGATCGAATGCCATATACAGACGTTTTTACAAGTCATCTGAGATTTAATTAAGTGTTGTTTTTATTTCAAATATGCTGTGCTTTGGAATAAAAGAGTGTCTATAAAATATTTTCAGGCTAACATATTTTCTGGCTAAGGGAGCAGCATTTGCTGGTGGACACGGTTCGCTCACCCACTGCAAACACACGCAAACACACACACATTCACACACACACTAGCAGAGCACAGCGTGGACACGGAGTTTATGATATCCTCTACGCAAGTTTAGAAGCTAGATGCCTGTCTGGGAATAGACTAAAATGTCTTTACATTTTGAAAGACCCGAATCACATGAGTAAATGGGAAAGACGAGGCTTGCGTTTCCCAGAGTACAGAAACGCTAAGTGATAGGTGGGAAGGGATTTTAAGTCCCAGCTGCTGGAAGCAGGAGGCAAAAACTTAATAGCTTCTTTGGTCCTCAGAGGTTTTCCAGACTCGAGCAGGGGCCTCGGACACTTTGCAAGGAGGAGTTCCTGGTCTGCGTGTATCACGTGTGCACTTGCTGCTGCAGAATAATATTCGGATTCTGAATAGCTGAAAAACCGCGTCCCCATTTCCTCTGCAATGTCTCGTATAGGTAAATTGCACAGACTACGGGACACGGAGCCAGGGACGGGAGAGCGGATTGTGTGAAACCAACTCTCACGTGAGGGCGAAAAGCAGATGCATTTGTGTGTCATCCTTTCCTGTTTCTATAGCAACGAAGCAGGAACAGACACCATTGGTATGCAAATCATGTGTGTAATTTATACATCCATGTCACTGACCATTTCGTCTTCAGAGCGGAGCAAAAAGGCCGTCACCAACACGCGCCGTCTCACGACTGGGACCAGGGAGAAGACTTGTGTTTTTCAGCTTAGTTCTCTACAAGCAAAATTCACCTTGCAATTTCAAGGGTATTTCGTTTCAGCAAGTGCAATCGAACACTCAGTCCAGGGCACTGAGGCATCTGTGTGTGGGTCTGTCCCTTGCCAGACAGAAATTCATCGCGAACAGGGCCCCGTCTCACACGCGTGTGTGCACAGCTACAGGAGTGAAACCGCTCCCCTCGCCCCAAGGCAGCCACTGCGCCGTGAGGACACCCGGGCCCCTGGGGGCAGGGCGTGTGCAGGTCCTGGGGGCGTCCAAGGGGGTCCTGGCCCTCGGGCCCCCCCTGCCGTGAACAGGATGCTGTGACCTACCTGACTGCGAAGTCTCAGAGCTGGGACGTCTGTCCTAAAGGAGGCGCCCAAACGGCGTCACGGTGCCACGCATCCCAACGTCTGCGTAAAGCAAACGCACAGACCAGCTTTCTCCTGGCGGTTTCCGAGGCAGGGTGTCGGGCGCACGCTGGAAACTGTCGACGCTGAGGTGCAGACTCCACGCACGGCGCTGCTCCTGCACGCCCTGGAGACGAGCAGCTGGAGAGGAGGGAGGTGGGGCCTGCGCTTGCCCTGCAGCGCCGACATCCCTGCCTGGTGCAGCAGCCTCGGCTGAGGGGGCGGCGGGGTGCGCAGTCCTGTCCTGCTTCCCGTCGGGAAGCTTCTCGCGGAGCCACGGTGGGCGGGAAGAAGGCCCGCGGCCCTCGCAGGAGTGTGCAAAAGTCGCCTACCGACCCGGACTGTGACCCGAGCAAAGTAGCTGGGTTAGGAAGGGTGAGCGTAAAATATTCAGTCGGCTACGCTGGCGATGTGGCCTCAGCAACACCACGACACAGACTTCCGCCACAGACACGTGTCGGACAAGGCGAAGTGGCTCCAATACACACGCTGGGATCCCCGCGTCCCGTACCAGTGCGGAGGTGTCTGCGGGCACTGCCGGTGCCCCGTGGCCTCTCACTCGCATGGGGGCCGGGACCCCTCGCGGGGCTCAGGGCTGAGCACCAGGCTGTGGGGGTCGGCCGCCCGGGAGCTGAGGCCTCTGCCCGACCCCACAGCCCACCCGGCCGACGGCACCTCTCAGACCGCTCCCCTCCGTGCTCGCTGGTGGGAACAGTGTCTGCTCCTGCGAGCTGAGCTCATGCACACGGGGAGACGCGGAACCCACAGACGCCCGTTCCTGATGTCCTGGGAGGAGGAAGCTCTTGTGCCAGAGGCCGAGGATTTACTCTGTCACCTTAGTCGTGCCGTGTGAGCGTGTGTGTGTGCGTGTGTGTGCGCGTGTGTGCGCGCGTGTGTGTGTGAATGTGTGTGTGCGTGTGTATGTGCATGCGTTTGTGTGTGCGTGTGCGCGTGTGTGTCTTTGTGTGTGTGTGTGCACACGTGCAGCCTTTCCAATGGCCAGAGGACCCTGGGAAACCCTGAACTTCCACCAGCCCAGCCCACCAGCGGGTATTACGTCCCGTGTGAAACAGAACTTCCGTGAGGGACTGGTGAGAAGGTGCTTGATAAAAGTGAGTTGCTCCCTTCAACGCACAGTTGCCGCCTGTGAGCGACTTCGTTTAACCGCCCGAGCCTCTCGTCTAAGTCAAGGTTTACCGTGAATTCTGCCATGCCAGACCCCATGTGACACTGAATGTTTTAAGTAGACGTCTCAACAGGTGATCTTCCTTGGTGCCATACCTGTTGTCATTTGGGGCGCGGAGGGATTCCCACAAACCCACCCTCCAGCTGCGTCTCCCAGCCCAAGGGACCCGACGCCCCCACACCCCACGGTGGAAAACTGTCGGCCTCCTCAGTGCACCCCTCCCCGCGGCCCCCGCGCCAGCCGGTGACCAAGTCTGGCCAGAGCTGGGTGGTTTCCTCCCCCAGCCCGGAGCGGCACCTGGGCAGGCAGAGCCCGGCCCCTCACTCGCAACGCGCTCACCTGGGAGCTGCAGCGACATTCTGGACACAAGGCGCTGGCTACGCAGCTCACTTCCTGGAAACCCTGCAAACCTTCCTGGCCCTCAGAGCCCTGAGAGCAGCCTCTGACCTCTGACCCCTAGCCAGCTTGTCCTCTGCTCACGCCAGAGGCGGCCTGACCAGGTGGCCTCCTCTCAGCTCCGGGGGTCCAGAGACGTCTGCTCTGCGCCCTCCCTCGCTGTCTGCGCGGATGCTGGAGGGTCTCCGTCCCCCAGGCCTTCCTCTCCGCGTCCGCGTCAGGAAGCTGCGCGAGAGGCTGGCTTCCGGCTGGCCAAGGCTGCTGGACGTTCTTCCCAGGACGCGGCACGAGGACAGCAGCTCGCCCGCGCCGGGATGGTCGTTCGCGGGGTTTGCGTTTGCCGGGCTCTGTTTACTTCCTCTGATCTTCCCTTAAGAGCCTGACCGTGAGGGTTAGTACTCGCTTGAGCAAACAGCCAGTTAATCAGTCTGGTTTTATCTGGTTGCTAACTAGCAGTGGATGCCTGATCGGACGCAAGCTTGTGCCAGAATTTGCTTCTATTCACACACAGGTTAATCCAGTGAACGCCAGGTGTTCTAGAATAGTGGGGATTGAGGCCTTTCGGTCATGGAGCCAGAGCACTTGCAGCTCGGGGCTGTTTTTACAGCAATTACGAACATCAATAAATTGCCAAGAGCCTCTCTGTAAAGGCTGTCTCTGTTTCTAAACCCTCTTCAGATCAGCATCACATTTGCACCAAGACCAACTTCTGCAGGTGGACTCAGAGCCGCCCGGGGAGCCGGGGGTCGCACTGGGCCGACCTGCGCTGCCGGGTCCTGTACTTTGCCTGTCGGTGGTTTGTTCTCACAACTGCCCTTGAGCAGCTCGTCTGGTTTCAGGGTTTTCAGCTACAGTTGTCTGTGAAATTGTCCCAGCAAATTCATTATGCACAAGGTGTGGGGTTAGGTTTGCTTGTTTGTACTTTGAGCTGTTCTTTCATCCCTCCCTCTTCGCTGTGATGCCTAAATAAATCTCGGTCTCCTGCACTTCTTGTTGCGAATAAATGCTTTGGTCTAAGAAGGATAGTTGCTAAGTGTTGTGGATTTTGGGCTGTTTTTGTCTCAAACAGGTCAAATCAGCACGAAGTCTGCCGGCGTAAACCGGGCGCTCTGGGTCAGGCCACGCCGGTTTCTCCAGCACGCTCTGCAGCGCACACACCTGTGACAACTCGTGTGCTCTCACAGGTAAAGTCCCGCGAATTACAAACCTGGGTCGTTGAAATGCTTGAGGAGGGAGCGGCTGGTGTGCGTGTGCATCACGGCCCTGTTCAGCTCAGCTCTCTATTCTTAATTTACCTCTAATCCTCCTCAAGCTGTAGTGGTTATTTGGGCAGAATGTTCTTGAGTCGGAAACTGGAGCCCATTTCTTTCCCTCCTGTGCTGCCCTCGGCCTGCCGTGCACGTCCCTGGCTCAGGTCTGGCCCTGCCCGTGCTGGCCGGGGGTGGGCGCGTGGTGGTCACAGGGTAAGGTGGGGCCCACAGCACAGACGAGGCTGCTCTAGAGGGCGCCAGCCCCGCCACGTCCTGCGGGCTTCACACTCCTGTTGGCGGCACTCTGGCAACTAACTACTCATTCAGTGGTCAAAGTCTGCGGCGGAGCGCAGAGGAGTGTCTCGCCCCGTCTGTGCCCTCGCTGTGTGTGCTGAGACCATATTAAAATCACTGCCGTGGTTTATTTTATTTTAGCTGCAGCTTTGTGTGGCTTAGTTAAGGTCTAACTTTATTTATGTATAATCTCAAACACACTTTATGCTGGTTTAATTAATCTGTGTTACACGCGTGACCGCGACGGTTGCCGTGCGGTTTGCCAAGCCCAAGGAAAACCAGCAGAGCTCAGTCGGACCCTCACTTATCGCTGAGCGCGTGTCGCTGCGTCTCCCGCTGCACAGGGCTGAGCAGGGCGTCACGGGCCGCTAATCGGTGTGCTGGACGCCTGACCTGCGGGTCTTCCGTTGACCCGAAGGACCAGCGGGAAGGCGGACACTCGGCTGTGGACTCTGACGAGAACCGACGAAAGGCCGTGGCCGCACTTCACACCGTGGGATCACACAGACTCATCCCGGCCTTTTCGGTGCCTTGCTTTGCGCATTAAACTACGTCAGCTCGTGCTTGGAGACATGTTTACGAGGCCTCCTCCCGGCTCTGTCCTCCTCACCGAGGGCAGCCTGCGCGTGTCAGGGAGGAGCGAGCGCCGTTGGAGGGAAACCGCCACCGCCCGGGACACGTGAAAACCCACCCTTGCCCATCAGGCGTGGGCAGAGCTCTGGGGTGGTCGAGAGTTTTGCGTCTGGCTCCAGCCCACGAGGTCGCCAGAACTCAACTCTGCGGCCAATGCTGTGCGCAGATGTCCTGGGGGAGGATTCATGCTAGGAAATATGCTGAATAGCGCATCTCCACGCAAAACATTCTAGAACTAGCAACCATTTGCTGCTTTTGGCTGGGTTGGAAGTTATCTTCTGTGAGATAAATCTTTTGCCTAGAATATAATTTTCAAAGATTCTCAAACATTCAAGTCTTCATTTCTGTGTTGATTAAATTAAAGCAGACGGGAGCCAGTGTCTCGGAGGAGGCTCGCGTGACCTCGCTGTGAGGTCGCTGCCCCCAGCTGCTCACCCTGTCCCTGCTCCCGCCCCCGGCGCGAGGAGAACGGCTGGGCAGGTGATCAGACTGTAGCCGCCTCAGGCCAGGAACGGGGATGTCCAGCTGGGTGCGAAATGGCCCGACTGGGGCACCGGCCGTCGTGACCGGCAGGCACAGCCCCGCAGGGAGGGGTCTGCGCTTGCCCGCGGGGCAGGCGGGGCCCGAGTCCGTGCACCGAGAGTCGGATCTTTCCTCGCCGCTGCACACACACGACTTGTTGGCTTTGGCGTTTTATTTTGCTTCCTACGAAGACAAAGTCTCATAACGGGCTGCCGTACGCGGAGGAACGCCACACTCGCTAAAATGTGGAACACCCACAGCCAGAAAGACGAAATTAAACTGCATGTTGTCGCGTCTGATAACACGGAGGCTCATGCGCAGCTTCCGTGTTGTTCGTCGTTCGTCCGTTTGCGCAGCAGTCCCCGCGCAGGTGCCGTGAGCTCGCGAAGGTGATAGACGTTTGAGTCAATGGCCTCCTGCTCCCATTTGATCGAGGGGCCAAGCCACTGTCACCTGGGCTCTCTCCTGCTCCGCAGTGACACCTCCCGCCCAGGCCGTGGCCCCCCAGGCGCTGTGAGCTCCTCCAGCCTCTGTGGCTCAGACACCCGCCCCGGGCGCAGAGGTCGGGCCTGTCCTTTCTCCCGTGTGCCCTGCCGGCGGCTCTGAGGGGCCCAGCTCCGCGACGCTGACTCAGCACCTCCCGCTCCGTGGCCTCGTCTCCCTGCAATGCTCCTCCTCCCACACACCCCCCCAGTCGCCCGTCCGCTCCATGTCTCACGTCCTGACGACTTCATTTTACATTCAGTTTTAAGGTTTCCATATCTAAATTCTAGACTGAGAGCTTTATTTGCTATTCATGATAAGCATGAAGACGACAGAAAACTACGCTGCCCCAATTTTACCCCCCGGAAATCACGATGCCACTTTTAACGACGTGGTCACACAGACCTGCGCATTTGGAAAGTGGAAAAGAAAGATGAACACACTTTAAAAGTGTGATTACACTATAAATGCCACAGTACAGTAACAGCACAGAATTTAATTTTAAATGAATTTAACACATAAAGGGGAACTAAAGTATAAATGAAGGAGAATTTTCAAAGTCCAGGCAAATTTTCAATTACCAAAGAAATAATAGCTCCTAAAATACAGTTCTGAAGTTCATCCAAACGTTACAGAAACCTGAAGAATATGGAGCTTTTGAAAAACTGTGTGTTTCGGGCTAAGCTCTCGTTTCTGGGCTCGGATTTTGCGTGAGGAGGAAACGAGGGTCTTCAACCCCCCGACCTTCTCCTCCCCTCGCTCGGGCTCCGTGGGTTTGAACTTACAGAGTTCCTTACCCGGCAATTTCACCTTGGTTTGTTTAAATCGATTCAGTTATTTTTCACAATTCGGTTTATTGTGACATGGATTCCTGTTCTCACCTCTTCGTGCATGTTCCTCGCATTCTCAGCGGATTTCACCAGCGAGGACGTTTCCCACAGGCGACTGCGAGGTCGTGGCCCACGTGAAAGCGCCTCCCGGCCGCCGCCCTCGTTCTGGGCAAACCCGTGGTCAGCGTGAAGCCCAGACTCATGCTTCACTTCCTTGCTGGACCCAGTCTGAGGACACGCTGGCCACTGCCACCTCCTAAAGCACCTGGATACCTGCAAAGTTGCTGAGTGTCCCCGTCCCTGTTGCTGCTGCTCCTCCTCTCTGGGGCCTCGGTGGGGGGAGGGTTTGGGCCCCGGGACCCCCGGGGGCAGAGCAGGAACCGGAGTGGTGGCGGGCGGGAAGGACGTGCGCGGGTCGGGTGCGCGGGGCGGGGAGGGCGTGCATAGAACTGGGGGGGCCTGCGTGGGGTGGGCGTGAGCAGGGCAGGGACAGGCGTGCTCGTCACTGAGCAGAGAGGGAGGGACAGGGCAGCGAGCTTGGGGAACTCACTTTGCAGACTCAGCCCAGGGACAGAGAAGGAGAACTCAGCTCCCATCATTAAATCCCTTCGTGCGGCACGGCTGAAGCGACGGCGCAGCGTGGGTCGGAATTTGGAACAAAGCGCTCGTGTGGCTCCCGGCGGTGGGATGCCACTGGGCATCCGGCTACACCCCAGGGCTCTGCAGGGCTCACGTTACTCAAACTGCCCGGCGTGACCATCACATCGGGTTCACAGATGGGTAAACTGAGTCACCAAGTGGGTGATGAGCGTGCTGAGGGTCCCGCCGCCAGTGACTCGTAGGGCCCAGATTCGACCTCAGGAACTCTCCGGGGCTGGTGACCCTCCCACTGCCCTAGGCCAGCTCCAAAGACCAAAAATACAGGGGATTCCCATAAAAAGAAAGTAAATAACCTATTTTTATTATCGATGGTTAATAAAATGCCAAGTTCTGAGAAAAACAGAGCGATGAGGAGACCTGGAGACAGACAGGGAGGTCCTCGTTGCCTGCGCCCTGGGCTGCGGCGTGAGATGGGGCCGGGCCGGCTCCCATGGACCTGCCGCGTGGCCGCGGGCAGGAGCCAGAGACCCCGGCGTGGGGCTCATCCCTGAACCTTCCATGGGCTGCACCTTTATTTTCATAAACTCCCGAGACAAAGAGGTATTTGGAAAGAGCCCGTCTGTCTTCAGGGCAGAAGCCTGGTGCTTAGGGTTGGGAGATTCGGGTTTGGGGGTGGACGAAGCCACTCACCCTGCAAACCGTCCTCAGCGACGTGCGTCCCTCCCCGCGGCCGGGCTCCTCGTCCACAACGAGGCGCAAGTTCGCCCCCCTCCAAGGTTTGCGGCTCCCGGGGAGATGACCGCACAGGAGACCTCAAATGGCCGAGCGACAATTAAATCCGTACCCCAATAACAAGTGTTTTAAAGAAGGTGTATAAAAATAATTCAGTCATTAGTCTTAACTGAATATTTATTTCTTTATCCAAAGGCAGAAAATGGTTTTAAATATTATGAAAGGTCACAGATGTGGTCTGGAAAACAAATGTCAAGATGATGTATTCTCAGGAGATTATAAAATAATTTGAGCTTTTAAAATTATAAAGTGTAGGCCTGAGCCTAAAAGTATAGTTTGGTCAGACAAAATTGCTGGGGATTTGCCTATTCTTAACTCATTTTGCAACATAAAACTAACTTCTCTTTCCCCTTTTCCCTGCCCTCCCGTAGGCGGGAGGGTGGTGAGGCCGCGCCTGTGGCTTGGCCCGGGCTGACCCCCGAGAGGGAGGACGTGTCCGCGGGGCTTTCCGTCGGCCTGGGGGCTCCCCCTCGGACCCGAGCTCGCGGCACCAGCCCTGCCGGACAGCTCAGGACGCCCCAATCCGCCATCTGGCCACACGGCCGACGTCAAGGCGCTTCCGTTCCGAACGGCTCTCGCTCCAGGACTCTCCCACCCAAATCACCACAGAGCAAGACGGTCGGTTAAAAATAAGACCTTCGACCTCACAGTGCCTCATCTTCCGTTCTCCCGACCCTCGCTCTCAAGCGCCTAGCAGACGGGCTGCGTGTCGTGTCCCCGCGTCCCCACCACCTCCGCGCCTTACCTCTGCACGTGACCCGACGTCCACCCGTGTTCCTACGAAATCCGGTCTCCACAACTTTGCTCCTCGGGGGGTCCACGGGGCGGCTGGCGGGAAGGGAGGAAACAGGTGCATCCAAGGTCCGAATCCGCGGTCAGCATCTCCCTAACTTGTACACAGTAACGAAAGTAGAATCCTCACCCCAGCTGGGTGAATGCACCCCCTCTTGGCCAAGGGGACCCCAGAAAAGCCTTAAAGCTGCCTTGGGGAGGAGGGAGGTCAGACAGGCCTCTCACGCCCCTCCCTTTTGCGGTTACTCTGTCTAACAAGACACAGAGGTACCCACAGGCCTGAGGCCACGAAGACCACCGTTAGGCCACACCTGCAGGCCACGAGTCAGTCCCCAGCTGGTCTCTGATCAACAGACGTCCTTATCTCAGCTCAGAACCATCCACACCCGGGGAGGTCCAAGTTCATCTCCTTAACCAACTGCAAATCAAAGGACCTCGAGCCCACCCAGAACCCGCCATCCCTGCTTCCACGTGTCCTGCCTTTTGGGGCCAAACCAATGTCCACCTTCCACATGCTGACTCATGACTGCGTGTTGTCCTGTCTCCACGGATGTATGAAACCGAACTGCAGCCCGGCTACCACGGGGCTTCTCAGGACGTCTCGAGCCGCGCGCCCTGCGGTCAGTCACACATGCTGGGCTCGGAATAAACCTCTTTAAATTAGTTTACAAAGTTTATTTTTTTCGTTGACAGATATATACTAAAATTTGAAAAGTATCGTCTAAGAACATCATGACCCCTCAAACGCGGTAGCCTTTCTCAAGCCTCCTCCCCCTGAGGCACCTGCCGGGGTGGCACTGTGGTGACTCCGGCGCCCTGAACGGTCACCCGGCACTGGCACCTGTCCTGGTTCCTGTCCTCAGTGTGCGGCTGTTCAGTGCCGACTTCCTGCTCCTGAACTCTCGTCCTCGGCTGAGACAACGGCATCCGCACAGAGAGCGTCGGCCGCTGCCCACGGACGTGAACTTCCAGACCCCGTCTCCCTGCACCTCTGTCTCCTGCTGCCGGTGACGCACCCCGGTCCAGACACGTGTCAGCCCCTCACGCTCGGCGCTGCCCGGGTGGAACGTCCCACCTCCCTCGCCCTGTGCCCGGCCCCAAGTCGCCCCTCTCTGGCTGGACTTGCCCCGCTCCGTCCTTGAGCCTGGAGGGTGCCCGTGAGGTCTCGCCAGCTCACAGCTGCTGCGGGGACCAACTCCCTGCAAGTGTTTCAGTGCCGGCGTCTGTTAAGTGAGCGCAGAAACAGATGTTTCGCTCTCGCCGCGTGAGCAAGAACACGTAACGGGAAACCTTGTCAAAGGCAAAGTGCTCTGCGGTGCAAACCTCACGCCTTTCCCATCCGTGTCCAACCCCAGCTTAGGTGTTTCCAGGTGACCCTGCGCCCTGGTGGCTGGGCTCACACGTGGCCTCGCAGTGCAACTCTCAGTGCTGCTGCACCGGCTGGAGACGCAGGGTCTGGTCCTCAAACGTCACGCGCTGCCCAGGCCTCGCCACGGGGTCCGCGGGTCACAGCCGGGCACTGACACCCAGCCGTGTCTGTCCAGGGCCTGCCTGTGCTGCGCACGTCCGTCGCTCCGCAGACGCAGAGGTGGGCAACGCACCGGGTCCCCGCTGTCACGGAGCAGAGAAGCTGTGGCAAACGGACACGGGAACCAACAGGAGAAATTCGGGGATGAGGGATTCGGCGAAGAAAATAAAACGTGGTGAGGAGGCGGGGAGAGGAGGGGCTTGGCGAGGGCCACCGAGGGTCGAGGGCGTCGGGAGCGAACGCTGAGTGCGAGGTGGAGGGAGGGAGGCCCCTGGAGGAGGGGAGGACGCGGCGCAGGCCCCGCGCGGGAGGGACGCTGCCGGTGTCAGGCGCAAATTGGAACAAGGTGCGTGGACGCGGCCTGCGGCGGCATCGACGGGGGAGCACATTCGGCTGTGACACGACTCTCGCCGCGTTCGCGGACCGATCACCCTCGGACACGCAGCGCGAGGCCTCCGGGCGGCCGACCCGGTCTGCAGGCGCGGGGAGCTCGGGCCGGGCCGCGTGGCTGTTCTCTTGCTCCCCGGCAGGGGCTGCCCGAGAGGGCGGGGCATGTGCGGGAGCCCGGGGAGGGAGGGGTGCGCATAGACGCGTGCCGTGCCCAAGTCCTCCCGCGGCGCCGCGCCTGCCGCCTGTCCCTCCGCAGCGCTTCGCTCCCGTCCACGAAACGCCGGCCCTGCAGCCTCCCGCGCTGAGATGCCGTCTGCGTGCGAAGTGCCGCAGCGCCCGCGTCCTGCTCCCTGAGCGAGCGTGGGGGCCACTCAGCACTGTCGCTGCCGCCAGCAACGGAGCGCTCGGCGGACGGTCTCTTCCCGCCCTTGGAGCGTCGCTGCTCGGAGACCGCACTGCCCCGGCCGCCGGGAGAGCGCGTGAGCGTCCGCAGGGGCGCCGTGGAGAGGGCGCCGCCCCAGGCTGGGGGTCTCCCTGGGCGCCCCGCCCTCCCCACCCGCTGTCGCGAGTCCTCCCTCCCCCCGCCCTCCCCGCCCCCCTCCTCTGCTCTCCGTCAGGTTTACGCACCCCTTCCCTTTGCTCATCCTTTATCCGCCCTCGGTGTGGACTGAAGCATGTTGGAATACGCTGCATTTTCAACAAAGTTTGAAGAGGCGGCTTTTCAATTTAAAAGTAAAATTACTGAACATTTTATTTTTCTCAAGGGAAAGAGAAAGCTACATTAGGTGGCATTTGGTGGACTCTCTGAGGATGCCTCTGGCTCCTGCCGTGCCCTGGGGTGGGGTCTGAGCCGGCGTCCCGCCCTGGACCTGCAGGGCACAGGGCCCGGGAGGCGCCAGCGTGCTGTGAGTTCTCCGTCTCTGGGAGCGAGCCTGGGAGCCCCCGGTGGAAACGGCAGACGGTCCGTGCGGCCACTCGGCTCAGGTGGGCCGTCCTGGTGAGGAGGGGCCCCTCCTCTCTGCCTGTTTCTTCAGCCTTCCTTCTTGCCCTTTAACTCCTGAAGGCCAGATTATGGCAACGTTCTGGCATATTCCAGCCGCACTTGGCCAGTTTCTCTTACACACCCTTGGGGGCCGGGGACATCCAATTTTTTGCCTGGCTAATAATAGTTTTGAAGCAAATTAGATCTCTCAATTCCATTTCCCTTCTCAGACTCTTATAATTCATTTACACATTCCTTTTAATAGATGGGTTTACAAATATTCTGATAAGCAGAGCTTCCTCCTGCCAAGGGTCAGCAGGACTGTGGGCTCGCGGCGCCTCACCGGCGCCTTCCGGCCGCCGTGGCTGCCACGCTGCAGTCTCGGGGTGGGCGCCGGCCTGGGTTTGGGCTGCTGCCTTGGACTCACTTTCTGCTTAAACTATCAATTTCCTATTTGCCTGTGGCAACGTGTCATCATTTCTGATTTCTAGCCCGTCCAGATGCTCGTGGAGGTAGCGAGAGCCTTCTGAGGGGGTGCCCGGGCCGCGGGGGCCCAGGGCTGCCCAGGGGGACGGCGCGGCCGCTGAGGCTGGGGTCTGCAGACACCGCTGCCGGGGAAGGTGGGGACGTTCCGGGGCGTCCGTGGGCTCTGCCAGGAGCAGCTTCCCAGCGTGTGGGTCAGACGGGGAAACGCTGGCCCTGTGGCTGGAAACCCGTAAAAATGAAGCCGTCACCCGAGATCGGAAGGAAAGGGGAAGGCAGCTGAGAAACGCGCAGGGGAAGCCACCGGCCCGGCGCCCTGCAGACACCAGGGCAGCGGTCACCACGGGTCGAGCCTGATGTGCCGGGGCCTGGCCTGGGAGGTGCCGGGGTCCCTCGGCGCTGCACCGCGGGGCCATGTGCCGGCTGGGACCGAGCGCGAGGCACAGCACGAGGGTCCCAGGGACTCACCCTGCGGCTCTGGGCGTGTCGGGGGTGTCTGCCGGTCAGGCCTGGCGTCGGCCCTGCCCTGGTTCAAGTGCGACCTTGTGCTAGTGACTCCACCCCAAGCTCCAGTTCCGCCATCGGGGTCGTGGGCTGGTGACGGCGCCAGGGCACCCGTCTTTCTATGAGAAGGTGAGAGGGTCCACATGCACAGTTCACGTGGCAGCTCTCAGGAGGTGTTCCTGACACTCCGCTGTCCTGCACACGGACCTGCGCGGTGGCCTGTGGGCTCGGTTACTATCTGATCATCACCGTCTCCGTGTCCTGCCCCAGGCCCGGCCTCCCGACTGTGCAGACGGAGCGTGTTTCCTCAGCCCTGGCCCGAGAACAGGCGGGTAGCTGGGATGGAAAACCCAACCGCGAGAGGACTCTCGGGGCTCCGTGGCCTGTCTTGGAGCTGGAGCCCAGATCCAGTGCGTGTGTCTGTTCTCTCCTGCCCGCCCTGCCCGGTGCTATTCGCACAGACAAAACACGGCCCCCGGGACCCCTCCCTCCACCATCCACTTTCCTGCCCGACTTTCCCATCACTCGGCACCGACCTCGCGTGTGAACGGAGGTGGAGTGTCTCTGTCTGCCGGTAAACCCCGCGGCATGTGCAGCACGGGGCCCTGGCCACGGCCCCTCGCCCTGGAACTGCCCTCAGACGCTGCGCCCGCCAGCGGCGTAGACAGGTAGCGAGTCCGGGCCGCGAGGGGAGCGGGAGGTGCCGGGGTGGACTCGGCAGTCCGGTCCTGCTGTTACGGCCGCTCCTGCGGCTGTTACTTTGCAGACAGCGCGGGTTTGGCTCGGGGACTCTGCACCGTGGGGCACAGAATCTGCGCAGCCTAACCTTTGTGCGAGACGTTTCCTGCGGAACAGGCCCGTCCGCAGACGGCCCCAGAGCAGCCACTCTGGGGACCCACAGGCGGCTGTGGAGCAGGAGGGGCGCCGCAGAGGCAGCGTTATTTTAAAGAACAAGTTGCAGGAGAGGAGACCCTGAGAGCGTCACCGCGGCCCAACTCCCGCACCCACACAGAGACCAGGAGGTGGCCGCCGGGACCGTCCCAGGCAGGCTGTGAGCGACGGCAGAGACCCGCCGAGAAGACACGTGCGTCGGGGTCTAACCCGGGTGTCTCAGCACAGCGCTCTGCAGACCACTGGCCACATGTGGCTCAGCTTCCCACGGATGCCCGGCCGGTGTCCTGCTGTCAGCTGATGGGGACGGACTGGGACGTCGGGATGCCCCCGCTGCGGCCGCCTCCTCCCCTCCTGCTCTCCGTCCTGTCCCTGGAGGGATCCTTCGGATGGTACAACGTTGTTCCTGAAGCGAGTGGACAGGGAAGTCGGGGTGACCCCGCGGGGCATCACGACCTTGTGCTGGACCTGAGCATGTCCTGACCCCAGGGCAGGCTGGGGTTTTAATTTCAGTTTTAATTTAAATTACAGTTTTAATTTCCTGCTGCTTCTGGGCCTTGCCCAGGCGTCAGGATTACCGCACGGCACAGGTGCTCCTTCCGCCCCTCTGGCAGATCCGCGCCCTCCCCTGGCCCGTGTGGCGGACAACAGGACGGAGGTGAGGCCGTGTTGTCCTCAAGATGCTGGCCGGGCCACCGCCCAGGCTGTCCGGGAAGGAACGAGCCACGAGGGAGGGGTCACCGGCGTTCTGCATGGGGTGCCGGTAGGTCCCAGGCTGCCCGTCCTCCACCTCCTTCCTGCGTCCTCTCCCGACCCAGACGGAGATGGGTCCCGGTCCAGGTCTGGACGCAGACGAGACTTCTAAACCAGACTGGGCTCCTACGGCAAAGGGACATTATCAGCACCTTTGCTTTTATTTCCTCACATAATTTTTGTTCTTCTCAGGAAACGGACCCCGAGCAGATGAAATGCATTTGTGTGTCGGTTGCTGTCTCACGCTGGCTGTGGCGGCTTCGTGTGTTGGACGGCGCTGCTGCCGGCTGCGGGCCTCGTGTACCCGTCCCTGGAGGGCACCTCCTCACAGAGGCAGAGGCAGGCGACCCCCGGACAGCTGCAGGCGCCGGCTGGTCACGAGCGCTGTGAGGCCTGCACAAGCCTCCCCGTGGGCACCTCCAGAGTGAAGTGCGGCAGCTGTCCTGACCCACCCAGGTGGCCTCAGAGTGGGGACGTGGGCAGGTAGGACTCAGCCCACAGCACACGGCACGCAGCATGCTGACTTTTCCAGTTCTTAAATCTAGGGTGGAAAAATAAGGCACGAGGAATACACAATCAGGGTTTTTTTAAGAAGAAGTTTTATACCTAAAGACGCAAGCACAAGGCTACGCTCCGACTGTTCGACCACCGAATTCCGTCTAACACTGGAAATATGCAAGCAAACCTGGCGCGGTGCAGACACGGCTTATCTTCCGTGAACTCTGGGCACGGTCCCGCTGCCAGGAATGCTCCGCCCGCGTCGCGTCAGCCCGTTTTGTTACGCTGAGAAACCGCGAATCCCCCAGACCCAGCAGAACCTGTCAGCGGCGGGGGCTTTGGTTGGAAAAGTGAGTCAGAAACGAAGAAAGTGGCGTTTAACGCCCCCGGTCGTGGCTGACCCGTACGTGTGGCACCAGGAAAAGCGGCGGACGCCCACGGTCGGGGACCTGCACCGGCCCGGCCGCCGCGGAGTCCCCGAGAGACACGGGCTGAGCGGTGGTCGGTGTCAGCTGACGGGCGACGCGTGGAGCCTGGGGAGAGTCACTTCTGATTCTGAAACCGCGAAGTCGGACTCCTGCCAGCCTGCACGTGTGTGCTGACGGCGGGCAAGGGGCTTTGGGAACCACAGCTCTGTGCAGTATTAACATGAAGAGTAAAAACAATGATGATTCGGAATGCTCATTCCCAAAACGCAAACGTTACTCATTTTTATTAATAGGGGGGCTTCATAAGCAGAAAGTCGATTTTTCTATTTTTTAAGTAAATTGGAATTTAAGCTGAGACCCTACGTGATTTAAGTGACACGCCATGTTAAGAAGGCAGATCCCCGTCTCCCGCTTCCCGGGCAGATCCTGTGGGCGGCGGCTACACGCAGCCTCGCGGACGTCGGCGTCACGGGGAGATCGAGAGTGTGGTGCAGCTCCCAGCACGCAGCAGACGCTTCGTACCTGTTGGCGAGCAGGTGGCACAGCTCGTGGCGGCGCAGACCTCGCCAGGAGGGTTCGGCCGGGTCTCGTGCCTGGGTGGCCTCGCCCCGCAGCCCCAGCCGGCAGCCGCTATGCCTGAGAGCGTCGCCGCCGGAGCCTCTCAGCCGCTCTGCGCGTCCGCTTTTCTCTGTGGCTCCGACAGCCCACGCGGAAGTGCCAAGGATCAGCGAAAGTAAGTTAAAGACGAGTAAAGTCCGCCCAGCTGTCTTTCCTGGAAACATCCTGCCTTTCTGGTTATGCCCTCAGAGGCCAGCGGCCGTGCTGACTCGAGCGTTGGCCATTTAGCGTTTCCCGTTCCCTGTGAAAACACGCAGGGGGCACTGCCGCGAAGCTGGCCCCTCCCCAGGAGGAGCCCGGCTGCCGCTGCCCCGGGTGCGACCGGGCCTGAGAGTGCTGGTTCCGGAACAACAACAGAAACAGCCACCTCCTCCCAGGGGAGTCCTGACCTTGGCCCACAGACGACACCCACGTCCACCCCAGTCCACGCACCCCGACAGGGGCCCGGCTCAGTGAGAGGAGCATGAGGGCCCTGGTGCAGAGGAAAGAGCATGGAGAGCAGGGAGGCGGCGTCTGCAGTCCAGGCGGGGAGCCCCCACCAGGAGCCAGCCCTGCGCCCCGACCTTGGCCTTCCAGCCTCCGGCACTGAGAGGAAGCAAATGGCCCTTGTTCGGGCTGCCGGCCTGTGGCCTGTTGCCTGGCAGCATCAAAGCTTTCCTGCTATGGGGGCGCGGAAGAGCTCAGCCCCGCGCCTCGCGGAGGCAGCTGCAGGTGCCACGCGCCCAGCCGAGACCTGAAGCAGGGCCGGGTTGTGTCCCAGCTTTTCCCCTTCCTTCCCTGTGATTTCAGAAAACGTGGCTTTCCTCTCGCAAGTGTCAGATCTGGAACAGAGAAATGCCTTGTATTAGTCCGTTTTCTTTAGCTTATAACAGAATGCTCGAAACTGGGTAACTTAGAAGGAGAAGAGACACAAAGCTCGCAGTCACGGAGGCTGAGGGACCTCATCTGGCCAGGCCTTCTTGCTGGCGGGGACTCTGCAGAGTCTGGGGTGGCCAGGGCGTCGCGTGGCGGGGGCTGAGTGCGCTGACGGCCAGCGCAGGTCTCTCTCCTCCTCTTGCAAGACCACCACTTCCCCTCCCGAGATAATCCACTGGTCCACTGACCCATGAGCCGGTGGATTAACCCACTGGCCAGGACACAGCCCTCGTGACCAGTCACCTCTCAAAGGCCCCACCGCTCAACACCGCCACGTTGGGAGTTTCAGCGTGAGCTTTGCCTTGTTCACCTGCTGTGGCATCAACGAGCTGCAGGGAGGGGCTCTTGTTGCCGTGGGGCCTAGAACGTTGCCGGCTGCAGGCTCGGCCGGTGCGGCAGAAGTTCCCGCAACGCAGGTTTCCAGGAAGAGCAGGTGGCGGGTTCTCTCCCATGTCCTTGTCCGCAGAAAGGCCCTGGTGCCGCGAGGGTCATCCAGGCCCCAGGCGGGGCATGGTCCTCACTGGTCTAGGCCAAACCGCTCAGCAGCTGCACGTCCAAATTTCAGTCCACGGGAGGTGAGACGGCTGGGGGTCGTCTCCTCTCAACTCTGCAGCGCAAAGCCCTCCCGTCTCCACTCTCCCCGCCCTCCCGGCGCACGGCTGTGGGGCTTGGGTCAGACCGTCCTCACGGCTGCTTGGTTCTGCCGGGGGTTCTGGCCCTGCTGAAAGGCCGGTTTCCAAGGGAGGGGACGGTGTTTGCCTGTTACAGGCTCTCAGTGCATGTCACATGTTGCGTTTTCTCATCCGTCGCTTTACAGAGTGACGCGCCGAGTCATGTCCAAGCACACACGCATTTCTCACGGAACACTGTCCCCGGAGCGTGGCTCAGACACGTTCTCCTGCGGAACAGTGCTTTTGAAAGTGGTCTGCTCCTGCTGCCATCTAACGAAGTTCGCCTTGCAAAAATGAAAGACGCCTTCCTTGCAAGGCACAGAGATGGAAAAAATGCTGCAGGACGAGGCCATGCTCGTGTCCAGCACCTCACGTTTTAGTTACGTTACAATCGAGGAGTTTCCTTGGACGTCTGTAAAACCAATCAGCACTACTGGAATTACTTTGTGTGAAAATAGTTAATGCTAATTTCTAAACAACACCCAGACTTCAGCAGCGTGATTCAGCTCTTGTTTCTAGAGTGCTGGGAGAACGTGGTTGACATCTCCCCTGAAGCCCACGGGGGCCTGTCTCACCTGCGGCTGGCGGGAGGGCCCATTCCTGGGGGAGGAAGCTCCCGTCCCACAGCTTTCGGACTCCACCCACCACCCCTCAGGGGCGTGTCCGACAACCAGTTCCAAGGAGCCGCTGGCCCAGGTGAGCTGGAAGAGCAGCAGCTCTGCCCTTCAGGTGCAGCCGCAAGCTCTGGTGAGTCCCTGGGAGTGAAGGGTTCCCAGCCCCATCTGTGGCTGAGGCCTAAAATTCCCAAATACGTCCCTGAAGCCATGACCCTGCTGAGTCATCGGCACCCTCAACAGCTGCCACAAAGAAAATCCCGGCTGTCAGCAGGAGAGTTGCTGAGGTTGACACTGGGCCTGGGACGCTACAAGCCAGCGTGTGTCCTGCAGGTTGTGGCTGGACCCTCCCCCTCCTCTGCTCCCCCTGCCCATGCTGGGGCCAGGGCGCCCACCGGCATCGCGCCCTCCGCGGCGCCTCTCTCTGCACCCACATGGCCCCCGCGGCTGCCACGTCCTCAGCAGTCCTGGCAGGAGGAGGCTGAAACCCTGTCTGCTGGAGACGCTCCCGGAGCTGCAGGAAATCGCCACTTTTTTTTTTCTTAAAAAACAGACAAAAGTATTTGACTCGGAGTGATTTCCAGGAATTACAGTATGAGAACTTGGTGCGTGAGATTTTGATTTTCTTCTTAACAAAATAGAAATGAAATCAAAGGAGACACTGGATGGAAAACGTCGCACACTGGCACGTTCCGCGGGCAACAGAGGCCTTCCCCCAGGCCCTCAGACAGGGATTAACATTACAGGCCTCTCCCGGGAAGGAGCTCAGGGGCTAGGGGGGTGACGGGGCGAGGCCCATGGCCCTGGGATGCTGTCCTGCCCCTTCCCCTTGCCTGGCTCAGGACTCCTCCGTCCGCGGCCTCGGTGCCACCTTCTCTGTCCCGGCTCTGACTCCTCTCTGCGGCCAGGCTCTGGCTCTGGCCTGGCTCACGGCGGGCACTGGGCCAGCGAACAGGGCGCAGGGAGAGACTGTCTGGGCGGGGAGGCGCCCCCGGGAAACCTTAGGGACAGGCAGCCCCTCCCCTGCCCACCTGTCTTGGCCCACACGGCGGCTGTGTCCACGCTGCTGTCGGCATGGTGGTTGCCCAGTCTTCGCCTGCTGACTCTGGGTGCCTCCTGAGGCCGCCACGTCCTTGCTGGTCCCATGGACTGACCGGCAGCCTCACTGGTTTGGTGCAAACACTAAACGGGATCCACGGGGAGGGCAGCGTTCCAAGGCAGGGAGGGCTCCACGGTGCCAGCTGCTAATGTCACCTTCTGTTAATCACCTCTGTGCGGTCGGTGAGGACACGAGACGCTTGTGCCCGGTACCCGTGGAACTCTTTGCTGCAGCGACTGGACCTGCCCTCCTCGTTCCCGGGTGGTGAGAACACGCAGGTACCGGCAGGCGCCATGGGGACAGCGACTTTAGAGCCTGGACCGTGTGTGGACAAGCTCCTTGTGTGCTCACGGGACACGGCAACGTCTGCCCACGTGCCCAAGTACGCAGAACAAAGGAATAAATTGTACAAAAAAGCCAACTTTGAGTGTTGCACACCCCTTTGTCTCTTTCTTCCCTTATTGGTACGAAGCCTCCAGAGAACGCCCGCGTCAGGCTGACGCGACACCCACGCTACTGCGCCCTCCACACCCTGCACTGGTTTTCCATCCCCGCCTCACCACGCTGCAGGCCCTGGCCTCCCTGGATTCCTCAAACACGCCCGCAGAGGCTCCGTTCCCCCTTCCTGCAACTCGCTCCTCTTCCGTGAGCGCACGGCCAGTCTCCTCGCTCTCCCACGGGTCCCTCCCGGCAGCCCACCTCTTCCTGGCGGTCACCGGCCCCGCCCCACCCCCGGCTCCTTTGCCTTGCTTGGTTTCCTCTCTATTGATGCAGCCCTTACCTCTGACTGACGCACGATCTCGTTTTAACTCATTACACCTGCTCCCGTAATCACTGCCTTCTCCCCCATTAAAACGCATTGGGGTTACAGCGGTCAGATGGCTGCCTTCTAAACCAGCACAAACAGCAGAGAGAAAAATCACACTACAGTTATCTAAGCTGCTACATTATCTGACAGTGGTAAAAGTAATAATCTGTAATATCCAGAAATAAATGAAGAATGCATGTATTAACCTTTCAAGTGTTCACTGAGAATAAAAGAATAATAATAATTAAAATTAAAGCACTCGATTCATGCAAAAATAATTAAAGGAATAAGAACAATTAGTTGATAACAGATGGGGCACATTAGAAATGAAATAAAAAACAGTAAACGCATAACCAAACATATTGTAATATCAATATATGGATAAACTTAATGTGTCGATGAAGCAAAAATATTGTTGGATTAGATTAGAAATAAGAACATTTAACTATATGCTCTGTACAGAGAGGTCAGAGGAAATGTCTCACCAAAGACAGGAAATGTCTAGCTCTACTAGATAAGGAAGCAGTTTTCATAATGAAAATAAAAGCCATCCGTGGAAGATATACTAATTCTTAATCTAAGTAAAACTTAGATGTTAATCTAATGAAATATTAGTGCACCTAAATATATTGCCTCAGAATATATAAATCAAAATGGACAAAATTAAAGGAAAACAGGTGATTCCACAGCCGTATTGGAATAACCCGCGCTCCGTGTAAGTGACCGGTGGACAGGTGCATGGCGTCGGCGGCCGTTTGTGCAGAGGAGAGGAAGAGCCAGACCGACAGACTGACCTCGTGGCTGTGCCTGGTGTCTTAGTCCCTCCGGCAGTTACAACGCAACAGGTGCGGTTGCCTGTGGTCCCGATGTTTATTCTGCAGTCTGGAGGCCGACGCCCGAGGTCTGAGCGTCGCATGGTGGGAGTCCGGTGGAGGCTCCTCTGGGCGGCAGACGCCCGCTCTGTCCCATGTCCTCCCTCCATGGCGGGAACGGGGCTGGGCGCTCTCCGGGTGTCTGTGATCAGGGCGCTGAGCCCACCAGCGAGGGCTCCACCCCCAACCCAATCACTCCCAAAGGCCACCTCCCCGTATCCTCACCTGGGGTGTGGGTTTCAGCATATGGGTTTGGGGGACCCACCATTTCCCGACACTTTGCACGATGAGCACGGAAGCTGCAGAAGGCACTTCCTTCCCCAGAGCACGTGAGGGTCCCCAAAACCCCGCACCGAGCTCCCTTCCCTCCCTCACCCACCTCTCACCCTTCGTGTCTTAACCCAGACATCGTTTCTTCATGTGCTGTTTCTCTGACCTCCTCGGCTGGGCCCAGCCCCGGGGTCCTGTGTCCCCGAGGACGGATGATGTTGCTTGGCTGACGGCTCTCCTGCTCCCTCCCCTCCCCGTGGAAACCCCGTGAAGGCGGAGATCATACGTGTACCTGCCCACAGATTCATTCCAGCATGTGGCAGCGTGCTCAGCGACGCTTGTTACACGAGTGAACAGGGGGATATTTCGTCTTCTCTAGTGCTTGGTCAAAGCTTTCTGCCCCAAGTTCCTGGGGTGGCCCACTCTCCGTCGTCCGAGTCTCCCGTTTTGGCCTCAGTTGAGAACTGCTCTACTGTGAACACGTCTTCTACTGGGCCAAGGGTCACAGGTTGGCTCAGGGAGGACCAGGTCTCAGCCACGCCCAGCCGTGGGTGCCCTGACTCCAGCACCGGCATCTCTGAGACCGCGGCCTGGGCCCACCTGGACCACGCGCACTGTCTCCTCTGCCTCGGCCCGGGCTGGGTGGAGGACGGAGCGACCGCCCAAGACTGGGCCTTGAGAGAAGCCACAGTGAGATGTTGCAGGTGGCTGTCTGGAGGCTACGGGGTTGGAAGGGGAGGGACGGAGCCCAACTGGACCTTGGGAACCCGGACGGTCGGAGTATGGGAGCCCTGCTAGCGTGCAGACACTGAGCAGAGGCCTCGGTGTGGAATAAAACGCTGTTGATGGCGGGGAAACGACCCCAGGAGCAGCCGCAGACGCGAAGTGGATCCCGACGGCAGGCGTCGGCACGGAGCGGAGCCCACGGACGTTTGTGGAGCAAGTGCTGTTTCTGCCGGTGGCGAAGGCTCTCAGGCTCCCGCTCACTGTGACGACTTAACTGCAGAATCCCTTGACCCCGTTCCTTTTCTCTAACCCTGGAACCCTTTTTCTTTCTGCATCATACTGAAAGAGAAACTTCTAGCAGGTTCTGCCTTCTGCTGTGCTGACCCCGGCCGTGAAGCACGGAGACTGTTGTAGCCACGTGTGCCACGGCTCGGGAGCGGAAGGGGGGGACAGGCTGCTCCCGGGCAGCAAATAATGCGTCTTTGTTACTTCATTGCGGAAAGAAGAAAATTGTTCCATTGTGTTTTGACGAAATAAATGATCCTTCCACTTTAAAGAGAATGAAATAAACAATTCTGAGACTATTTGCTTAAAAAAAATCTCCTGTTTACATATCATTTCTGCCAAAGACACCACAGACATGAATTTCTGGCGGTGGCTTTGTCTCCGGCCCCCTGAAAGCATGCTGCATTCATTATGGGTCCGCATTTCTCCTGGGGTGAAGCATCCCGGGATTTGCTCTCGGGCCCCGTTCAGAACGTACGCTCAATTCTCCAGAGAATTCACCTCCTGCGTGTGGAAGGTTTCGGGACGTGTAAACGTGTCTCCAGATACCCACCACAGTGTCTGCAAGGACGCGGCTGGAGGCTCCTCTGGGCAGGTGTGGGAGCGCGTTCCGACCCCGCCTGGGTCACCGACACCAGAACAAGGCAGGATGCTCAGATTTATGTTTGGAAACCACTTTGCGTTTGTTTCAGTGATTCTGAAGCATTTCAGAGATAATGATCACTATAACAGGACTTAGCGACCCTTGCTCCTCCGGAGGTAGTCGAAGATTTATTTCTTTTTCATGTTCTGTAATTTTATGCATTATTTAAAGTGGAATAAATGCAGCACGTACACGTTGTTAGGTTGCTGGGTATTCAGCTGTGGGCTTAGCAATAGCATCCAAGAGGGAACTTTCCCAGCACCGCACTGTCCCTGCTCGGTGGCCCCAAGTTTCAGCCACGTGTTCTGTGACGCGTGTATCAACGTACTGATGAACCACGTATTCATTCAGGTTTTGAGTTAGCAAATACGTATTCTGGGAAATACACAGTGAATGGGGCCCACTTTCCGATGAAGGGCGGGAGGGCAGAAGCACCACTGTGCGTCGGACGCCACGGTGGGAGACACAGCAAGTCTGAGGTGGGTGGAGGGGGGCAGAGAAGGGCTTGCTCTGATGAGGCGCAGGCCCCGCGAAGGCCAGACCTCGGGGGCGCCGAGCCGGCCACCTGCGGCCCTGGCTCTGGGCGGACGGAGGTGCGGAGGTGGACGCGGACAGGTGATCTCTGCCACCTCCGCGGGGCACGTGCGTCAGTTCCCTGGACCTGCAGTCACAGGTTGGCTTCTCCAGTTTCCTGTTTATTAATAAAACAAAGAAAATAAGGTACAAACTGATATTTTAGTAAAAAGCCAATTCCAGTGCCTCCCCACCCCACTGTGTCCTGGATGTCCTGCCGTAGGAAGCGGGGGCTGAGCCGAGTGTGTGTGTGGGGGGCTGGTCGCCACCGGGGTGGGGGGACCGGGCTGGGCCGAGGGAGCTGGCAGAGAGTTTCCTGGGTCACGACCCCGGCCTGCCCGTTGGGTCGCAGACACTGGAAGAATTATTCCAGAGATGCACAAACAGCAAGCGTGGTCCTTTACGGCATGATTTCCTCGTAAGGAGTTTTAAATCTCAGACAAACGGAAGGAACCGCTTCGCTGAGATAAATCGGGAATAGCTGATTTGCACATTTCTTGCGTTTATTCTCCTTAAGGTGCTTCAATCCAGAAGAGGAAGAAGAAATTAAGACAAAACATGGGTCACCTATATTACCAAGACTCAAAACATCTTGGAAAAATGGACATCGTCTCCTAAAACTGTCATCGGCCTTGCAAAATGACCCCTCCCTGAGTTATTTTTCATTCTCTGAGACTTCACCAGTCAAGCCCAACAGCCAGACCTGACTAGCCTCCCCACGGCACTCACCGTCCATCACCAACAGCTGATCCTTGACCCAGACCCCTGGAGACCCTGTGACCTCACCCCACAGCCAGCTACGAAAGCTTTGCCTGGAGTCTATTGGGAGATGGACGTGAGACTATCCCTCCCGCTCTCCCCACAGATGTCTCTTGTGCTAAAATTTCTCTCTTCCTTGGCACCTGTTGTCTCAGTCGCTGGCTCTTTGTGTGGCGAGTGCTGGACGAGGCTGGACCCTTGGTGGGTTCGGTGATAAAACCCGTCAGAGAACCGCGAGCTCAGGCCGCCTGGGGCAGGGTGGCCCTGCCTTCCAGGTCTGTTTCACTGCAAGAGAGACATCGGCCAATTGAAATGCGTTTGCTCTGATCAGCTAATTGGAATCTACTTTTTAAAAATGTGAATTACATAAAACGTAAACTATTTAAACTAGTGCAAAAGGTCGTGCAATGAATCTGCATACACAATATCCCTCTAGTGAAAAATAAATTCAGTATGTGCTCTGAAGATTTGCATTAAAGAAATCTTAGGAAAACGTGCTCACGTCTCTCCCGCCCTCTGAGCTCCTCTACTGGAAAGAAAACCGTTCACGCTGCTGGCTCCTCTCATCTCTCCGTGGCGAGTGGGAGCAACAACCGCAAAACGTTTCCTCAAGTGGAAACGTCACTCTGCAGAGAAGCTGCTTCACCTGCAGACACCTATTTCAACATCAGGATTTCAGGGATAGGTGTACTTTATTAAAAATGTATATTCATGTTTAAAAACAGTTTTATAATTAGTTTATTTGGTGTTGTTGGGAGTCTTAGAGGAGGAAGAAATACAGGCATGTTGGATTCGGAAAAGGGGGTAAGGAAAGTGCAATTACTATGACTGATTAGTTAGTTAGTTGGTTAATAACTCAGTTAATTAGACTCAGTCTGTATTTGCTGCCTGGTCTGCCGGCGGCGGGTTCATATACGGAGACCTGCAGACAGAAATGTCTCCGTCAGAATCGACACCCACCTGCCGCTCCTGTGCGAGCTCCCTGCGGGGCAGACACCTGGTGGGTGACGGGCCCTTGTCAACCGCGGCGGATGCTCCAGCAGGGCCCTGAGAAGCCTGTTCTTGGGGGTGGGCAGAGGAGGGGGCCGAGGACAGCAGGCCGGCCGGCAGCGCTCCAGGCTGGCGGACGAAGGACTGTCGTAAGTGATGGCTAGTGAGGCAGGTCCTTGGGGAAAAACCCAGCAGCGCTGAGTAGGGCCTGAGCGGGTTCTGGGGCAGCTTCCTTTAGGACTGACTCGCTTTCCTTCCACGGACAGACCTCGCCGAGCACATCCTCCCGGTCGGGTGTGCACGGCCCCCGAACCGACCTACTGAGCATCTGGCGTGCTCTGCTTTAAGTCACTTCAGAAAAACGGCCCTCTCTTTCCGTGCTCTCGGTGTTCTGCAGATGCGTGACGCACGGTCGCCACAGCAGACGCCTAAAGAGGGAACATGCGGATGCCGGCGTAACCCGCTGGGAAGCCAGCTGTGCAGGGGACCTGTGCTTCCTCCTGCAAAGGCGTTATCTGGTAATTCACGGCTGGCAGAAATAGAATCAGACTTCCGTGGAAACTGTGCCGAGTGATGTTGGTCAGCTTGTTCCTGAGCCATAGCTCTTGCTCCTGTTTCTGACAACTCCGGCGCACACGCATCAACGCCAGCCACGGCCTTCAGCCCAGGACACTGTGACAGCTCTGTCTGTGAATTTCCGCTGGAAGATGCCCAGGCCCCCGAGATGGGACTCTCTGCTCGCATCCATATGACTCTGAGTTTGGACAAACTTGCAAATGTAGACAGTCCGTCCTGGCGGGGGACTGACGGCCTGATTGGCCGTTTCCCAGTCCCGGGCACGAGCCTGTGACTTCGCTCTCGCCGTGACTGGCGGGTGTCTCTGTGAGGTGCACAGAGGCGGGTTGACCACACGTTCCAGCGCAGATGCTGCTCATCACCTCACTTCTGGGAAGAGAAGGAAGGGCTCGGGCTCGGCTGAAAAGCTTGTGAGGTTATTTTATTTTTAAGTAACCCGAGGTTGAGGCAACATTCACAGTGTTTCAAAAGTGAAAACACAGGGCCAGTTAGAGAGGTTGCACGAAAAGCCGTGACTTCCCTCCAACACTCCCTTGGTGTCAGAACTCAGCCCAGGGTATCCCATGGTGAACGAGCAAAGCCACAGACGTCGACGCTCTGTCCGTGTGGTGCAGGAGTCGGCCGACGGCGTCCTGGGAACCCTTCAGCCGGCCCTGGAGAGAGGAGTTTCCAGAGGTGGAGACAAAATGAGCCGTGGCCTAAAACGGGCATCTGATGCCATCTGCGCACACGGACCACCGTGGCCGGCACCCTCTGTCCTTAGAGCCGGGTCCCCATCTGAGGGTTACGCCACTCTGCAGTCCTCGCCCTTTGCCCGGAGAAACTCTCCCCACCCCAGCCCATGCTGGACCACACGGGGAACTCAGTTAGTGCAGCTGCAGCTGCATTTCTCCCAGCAGTCTGGGAGCTGACGCTGCTCGAACCCTGAACAGCAGGGTCTCAGCAGCTCAGAGCTGACAACTCGGCGGAGGAGATGGATGTTCTCAGCGTGCTTGTGTCCGGCCGGGCGGCCAGACTCACCTCTGCAGAGAGTAAGGGCCACGTCAGTCCAAACAAGCAGCACCCCTCCACCCGTAACCTGGGGACTGTGGATCAGGCACCGGGATTCTCAAAACATTATTCCAAACGTCTGTTGACAGGTTGCTCAGTGTTTCCTTGAAACCAGCGACAACCGAAGCCAACGCTGTACACGCTCTTATCAGCCAGTGCTCTGCAGGAGCATTTAGAGCGATGAATCAGAGATCGAGAATTGTTCCTAGATTTGTAAAGTGTGGTTTGAGCTTTTTGGCATTTTGGTTTGAATGTATTCCTAGTAGGCGAGGAAAGGATTATCTGTAATTACAGAACGTGAATTGCCCTGGTCCTGCTGGAAGCTGACAGGAGCGTCCAATCTGCTGTCCGAGCCCGGACTTCTGTAAAAATGATGGTGGGTCCATAATCTTTGAGGAAGAAGGAGTGATTGTAGGGGCCACTTACATCTACTCCTCAAATGGAAGGCAAGAACACACATGCACACACCACATGTGTGCACGCACAGGCACGCACGCTCACACACGCAAGGACATGCAGCCACGGGCTCACCGCGTGGCTCTTCTCAGTGTGTGGATGTTAGAGAGTCACTTACCTGAGCCTCAGTTTCCTCTTTGTGAAATGTGCGTGAGAAGACCTGCCACTCCTGAGAACCAGGGTCAGCGAGGAGCAAACGAGACGCCCGCTGACACCACACGCGAACCACAGGTCGTCGCTGCTGAATGAAGGAAGCCGCGATCGCTCAGTCCCAGCCAAGTACGAACTGCTGAGGACATCAGAACAGAAGGTAGAATTCCTGACATACAGGCCGGGGTGGCGAACGTTTCCGGAAACAGTCAGACAGTGAAGACTGTAAGCCTCGTAGGCGGCAGGGTCTCTGCTGCTGCAACGTGAAAGCCACCGGGCAGCGTGTGGGCAGGTGAGCACACTCTACTCCAGGGAACCTGTATTCACAGAAACAGGCGGTAGGCTGGGTTTGGCTGGTCGCGGTTTGCTGGCCCTGCTCTGGGTCAAGGAGAGGGGAGGAGTGGAGGGCTGGGCCTTCTCACCCACCCCCGCAGGGCCGGGGCACGTGGAGTGAGTCTTGTGCAGAAAGCGGAATGTGGCGGTTAGTTTTGGTGGTCTCTGGGGTGTGCGGAACGGGGAACCACAGAAGAAGGGTGAGCTGCACAGAAAGGCTGTTTGCAGGGACCAGCACTCCTGCCCGGTGAATTTCAGAGTCGCTGGGACCCGTCGGTTGGAATAAAGAGCCTCCCGCTGGGGCCAGGCCATCGCGAGGCCGCGCAGCCTCCAGCGGTGCTGGAATGTGTGAGCTGCACGGTCCTTCTGGGTCCCTTTCCACAGGCCAACAACGACAGAGGAGCCAGTGGGGGTCACTCCATAGAAGTGTTTTTAAAAAACTAAAAGCTATTTGAAAAGCCTTGCAAATAAACCGCCCCCTCATCCGCTCCCGAGAAGGCATGTCTTAGGTGGCCCCACGACCGCTGTCCTCCCTGTCCTGCCAGGCAGAGGGTCACGGCGCTCCTGGGTCTGGAGGGACGGGCGTGGGAGAGGCTGCGCAGGTGAGGGGGCTCCACGACACACCCGCGCAGACGCAGGACCTGCCCGCTGACACGTCCCAGGACACGGGCGTTGGGAACCTGAGCCTTGCCCGGCGCCCCCAGCCCCGCCCTCGTCCCCGGGTGGCACCCTCCAGGCTCACGTTTCCAGACTGAGGGGGGATCCGACCTGCGGCTTCCCCTTCCCCACCGGCCTCCCTGCGTCGCAGCGACGCGAGTCCCCACGAAGCTCAGCACGGACGGAGAACACGCAAGTGAGATCTCCTAGCGACGTTTCTTTCATCAGAACAAATCATCCGTTCCCCGCGTTGTTCTCCGTTTTCCAACAAGCTTTTCCTGAAACAGCCAAAATTTCCTTATAGAAATTGGAAAGGCCTCTGGTATGTTGTCATGTCTGGTCTATTCTGGGACGTGGATCGCGTTTTCTGACGTTGATACGAGAATCGCCGTCCTTACCATTCAGACGTGGGCTGGCAGGGGCTCCTGATGGTGAGTGTGCGTGTCAGCTTGCCTGGGCCCGGCGTGTCTCCGGCTGCGTCTGAGGGGGTCCGGGCGACATTCGCACTTGAGTCAGTGGACGGGGCACAGCAGGAAGCCCTCCCCGGCGTGGGTGGGCATCTTCCCCGCCTCCCACAAAGCTGGAGGAAGCCTGCGACTCCTCGTCTCCGGCGCGGGGCTCCCTGGCTCTGAGGCCTTTGCACCCCGGGCTCCCCCGTCTGCAGATCTTGGGACTTCTCTGCGGCAGATCACACAGGCCGGCGTCCACCTACCCGTCTACGTACCCACGTACTATTGCTTCTGTTGCTCTAGAGAACCCTAACTAACGCACTCTAAATTTAAGTCAGAAAATGTGCAGTTAAAGTTAGCTAATAATTTCAGAAGAAATTGCTGCTCTGGGAACTGACTTTTTTTTAACGGATTGCAGTTTCTAGGTGCAATAGAAGCTGTTGAAATATTCTGAGAATCAGAAAAACAATGTTCTGAGAAAGATACACCTGTCTTTTTATTGCCTATGTATTGAGAAATACATATGTATTTTTATATGTTGCTTATGTATTAAGAAAATGCACACATACGCATTTGCATGTTTATGTTGTGTCTGATTTTTCAGATTTCTCCTTAGGTCGAAGCTAACAGAAAAGAGAAACCAAGTGTTCTCTCTCAGTTATAAGAAGATACAATTGGACTTAACCTACATACTCTATTTTAAAACATGTCTATTTTAAATCAAACAGCAAGTCTTCACTGGGCACCCACTGTGCATTCATATTCAAATTGTCTATAATTTAATTGGAGAAATATGAATGGTTATATGCAAATCAAATAACACTATGCTATCTCCTAGTATTTTCGAGTGCGGGAGTGCAGGTAGCACTGTTCTGCACACATGATATCTTATGTTCCTATTAATACTTCAGTGTTACAGGTGAGGAAACTAAGTCTTAGGAGAGATTAGAAAATTGACCAAAATTTACATAGTAGGCAATCGATTACCGTTGGTGCAGGCAGAGTTTAAAAGGTTTCGAATGAGTTTCTCATATTTCAGTATTGGACGATTTTTCATGCAAACTCGGATGGTGGGGTTTCTGGTAACATAAATGAGCCACCCAGGAGATGGGTGGCCGCAGAGCCCGCGTCTCGCCTGGCTGCCCAGAGCCGCGCAGCACCAGCCATCAAGGTGGGGTCCGCCACGCCCAGGCTGCCCACTGCCCCCGTGGCCAACCGCCACGCACGGTTCCACGCCACTGTGGTGGCTTGCGAAGACAGCCTTGGTGGAGGCGGCTCCTCTCATACTCGGGTCCATCTCCTCCTGCCCACTCTGCTGCTGTCCCGCAAGCTGCCCGGCCTCTGTCGACATGTCAGTGACTGTGATGTTCCTCTTGGCTGGGCCGTGGTGCCCAGTGTCTGGTCCAACGTCCGTCTACATGTTGCTGTGAAGAACTTTTTAGATGAGATGAACGTTTAAATCGGTGGTTTTTGAGGAAAGCAGCTGCCCTCTGTAGCGCGGGTGGGTCACCCAGGCAGGGGAAGGTCTGGGGAGAGACGACGGTGCCCTGAGGAGGAGGATCCTGCCGTCCCCTGCCCAGAGCTCCGCCCTGCAGAAGTTTGCTCCAGAAGGAGGACAACTCACAGAAGGTCCCGCCTGGGGCCGTCTGGACTCTAGACCTGTCGGGTGTCTCCCAGGAGGGCCGAGTGACGGCTCACGTGTTCAATCTGCAGTTCCTTGATGGCTAATGACATCAAGCCCTTTCCGTGTGCGTGTTGCCCACACGCACATCTTTTCTGGTCCATTTGGGTTAGTTGCCTATTTTGACTATTATTTGTATTTTTTATTGTTGAGCTTAAGGGTTCTTTACGTATTCTAGACATGTATATATACGTCCTTCACCAGACAGAGGACTTGAAAATATTTTCTCCCATTGCCTGGGTTCATGGATCCCTTGAATCTGTAATTTATGTTCTTTGGCAAATTTGAAAGTTTTCAGCCATTATTTCTTCAAACACATTTTATATGCCAATTTCCTTCTTCTTTTTTCTTTCCTTCTGAGACTTCGGTAACACGAATATCATCCTTCTTAGCCTTCAGCAACAATAGCATCAGACCTTTGGATATTGTTTCACAGATGCCCGAGACTGTTCGTACAGCTTTTTTTATCACCTATGTATTGAGACATGCACATGCATTTCAGATAGATGATTTGAAAATAACATAATGTTATATAATCAAAATATTATGTTGCTATTTGATTAGCATATAACTCATACAATTTTTTTTCTGTTTGCTGTTCAAACTTAATATTCTATTGAGTTATTTTTACTTTCCTTAACTTTTTCCTTCTATTCTGCTAAAGAGCCCATTCAATAAATTATTTCACGTATTGTATTTTTCATTCCAAATTTTTTATTTGGTTATTTTTTATAATTTCTACTTCTAGTAAGAATTTTCATCTTTCATTTGGTTTCCATAGTGTTCACTGCTATTTAATGAAACACGGTTATGACAGATCCTTTAAAAGCCTTTGTCATATAGTTTTAACATCTGGGTCACCTCTGGGTTGACATCTGTTGACTGTTAGGTTGTTGTTGAGATTCTCTTTGTTCTTTGTATGGTAAGGACGTCTGATGATTACAGCTTAGCAAGAAACTCTGAGGACTGTTAACATTCTCTGGAGAATGTTAGATATTTTATTTACACTTTTAAAAAATGTATTTATTTATTAATTTTATTTTTTTTTATTTCAGCATATTATGGGGGTACAAATGTTTAGGTTATGCACATTGCCTTTGCCCCACCCAAGTCAGAGCTTCAAGTGTGTCCATTCCCCAGATGGTGTGCACAGCACCCATTAGGTGTGAATATACCCATCCCCTCCTCCCTCCCATCTGGCCCACACCTGATGAATGTTATTACTATATGTGCTCTTAAATGTTGATCAGTTAATGCCCATTTGATGGTGAGTACATGTGGTGCTGGTTTTTCCATTCTTGTGATACTTCACTTAGTAGAATGGGCTCCAGCTCTATCCAGGATAATACAAGAGGTGCTAGATCTCCACTGTTTTTTGCGGCTGAGTAGAACTCCGTGGTATACATATACTACATTTTATTAATCCACTCATGGATTGATAGGCACTTGGGTTGTTTCCACATTTTTGCAATTGTGAATTGTGCTTCTATAAACATTTGAGTGCAGATGTCTTTTTTACAGAATGCCTTTTTTTCCTTTGGGTAGACGCCCAGTGATGGGATTACTGGATCAAATGGTAATTCTACTTGTAGCTCTTTGAAGTATCTCCATATTGCTTTCCACAGAGGTTGCACAAGTCTGCAGTACCAAACACTTTTTAAAAATTTAAAACAATTTTACAATGGTTGCTTATTTTGCAGGCCATCCACCAATTAGATTCCAATCGTAAATCCCAGCCCAGCTTCTGCTGGTTGTTTCCGAAGCCAGTTTAACTTCCAGAGCCTTTGCGGTGGTGGTTAGACCCAGCTCACGTGCACAGCTCTGCAGGGACCGGGCACTCCGTACATAGACCCAGCGGGCCCTGTCGGCAGACCCCTCCCCTCCATGGTTTTCCCCACTTTCTGGCCACTTGAGCACTGTTGTCTTGTCCTCTGGCTAACGTCTGGGATGCTTTCCGTGCACATTGCACAGGTCGGTTTGGGGATAGGCGTCTCTGCATGCCACCGAGGACAAAGTTTATTTCAGTGGCAGAAACTTCTACCAGGAACTTATAAATCATCTTTCCCAGTCTCCTCAAAGTCCTGTTCTGCCAACCCAGGTAACAGAAGGGGCCCGGGAAGGTATCCTGGTGTTACCCAGCCCAGGACCCTTCCCCATCGCAACTGACCAGGCTGGACCACATGCCATCCTGGGACGCAGCTCCAAACTTCTGAGTGACACACAGATATGTTTGTGTTTATACTCACATATGTCCGATGGGGAATAAAGACTTTCATCTTGTCCTTCTGAAGAAAAAATGTTTTTCTGTTTTCAGTATTATAAAGACATACATAAAAACACAATATATAAATAAATGGCTATTCATAGCTAGCATCTCTTAAGTTTATGTCAGCTAAAGAAAGGAACGGTCTGGATGTATTTTGTCCTATTTTTTGCACTTAATGTGAATTTTAATTTTGTATCAGTTTTTTCTTTGTATGTTAATGTTGCTTTACACTGTGTAAGAACTTGCTAGAGAAAATCAAATTAATTATTTAACACCAAACTATTAAAAATGAATAAAAGATGTCCAAAGTCCATAAAATTCCTTAAAACTTAGAACATGTGTATGAAAGATCACTAAAGAACATACTGTTGATTTATAGAGACCTTTTGGGGATGTGACAACTTCTGAAATATTTTTTCTGGGCAGCTCCAGCTGCATTTCTGAAATGTATATTCAAACAGCTCAGCTTAATTTTTAAATATCACTGGTGACTGATGTTCCACTGTTCGAGTCCAACTTAGTTTTCCATAAAATCCTTCCAGCTGTTTCCCTGTGTGGGTTTTTGGTCTTCCCCAGTCTCTACTTTTGAGCACGCTTCTCCATGGCGATGGGCACGCTCCTCGTCTGGGGAATTCTGTCCTTTGGAAATGAGCAGCTTCCGGAAGGACGGCTGTGGAAGGGCCAGGGTGAGGGTGAGGAACCAGGGGTCAGAGGGGAGCGTGTCCGGGAAGGAGCCCCTCCTCATGCAGCCCCCTCCCAGCTCCCCTCTGCGCCGACACCTGCCTGTGCGTGGCAGGGCTTTGCGCTAACGGAACAGACGGCTGACTCCCGTTACCGCGAGCTGCCCTTAGTCACTCCTCACGCTTCCCCCCTTCCCGTAGCACTTCCGTTTCCTTATATTCTCTGCAAGTCAATCTATCCAGGTCAGTATCTCACTCTGTGGGTGCGGGAGGCATCCCCGGAGGCTCCTGCCCTCGGATATGTCTTGGAGGTGACATCTGGGAAGCTGCATGGTGACCTGAGCCCAGTTGTGTGGACACTCTCTGCCCGAATTTGACTCCTGAGCAGGACGAGCCCAGGGCAGCAAAGTGCTTTAAATTCCTCCCTCCTCATAGCTGTGCTCCAAGCGGACGCGTCTCACTGCGGTTTTCCCTGGGGGTCAGAGGTCATACGCTTTCTGGATTCTTGAGCAATCAGCTCCGCGAGCTGCTGACAGTGCACACGGGGAACATGTGAGTCACGTCGATTATATGTGGTCCTGGGCATAGTGACCATGCTTCCCGCACTCCCCACGCCTAGAGCACAGGAAGTGATCATGCTCTAAGGGTGTCACTCGAGTTAACAGGTAAGGCCGTGGGTGGTCTGCGGACCCAGCACGGGAGCGACGCGCCGGCTGCCCTGCAGGTTGGGAGGGTCAGCAGCTTGGCCCATCCGCACACTGTCTTAACCACGCATCGCATACAGTTCAGAATTTCTGATTTAAGGGAAACCTACTTGGCGGTTCATTCAAACGTGATTTGTCTACAAAGAAACATTACGCTCTTCAAGAACGTAGGCTATGAGTTGCCCTAAATGGGAATTGGTCATTATTCTAGATAAAGTACTTGTTGAAATGAAGGAATATTTTCAAACTAAATAGGGCTGCATAGTCACCTAATGAGTGAATTAAGAAGCATAATTTTTTTTCATTATTAGACTTTCCAAGTTAAATTTCAAAATCACTACATCAAATTTGACTACCTAGAAACATGGCATTCATTAATTCATGTATTCAGCAAACATTTACTGAGTAACTACCATCCTGCAGATACTATTTTAGCATGAGAAATGCAAAGAAGATTTGTTTCTGTTCCTCCATCTGAGAACTCATGGGTGTTCATTTACATAACAAAATTCTTCACGTATGAACCTGTAAGAAGTCCTGGAGTTGAGCCCGTGGTCAGCGGCACAGCCGCACTCTGACTGGTGGCTGTTCGTGCCCTGCTAGTCGGGACAACTTTTCCCCACTTTAGGTGCTGTGGCAGTGCCCTGTGTAGAAAATACAGGGCCCTGGAAACCCAGAAGAGAGACCAAGCCGATGTGTGCAGTGAGGGTAAGAATGGCTGAGGATGAAGAGCTTCCCAAGGAAGGTGGGAGAACATTGGCCCTGAGCCCTGGAGGCGTCGGTGGTTACCCTACAAAGACAAAGTCAGGATGGAAAAGGTTATGAGAGGCTTATTGTGAAAATAGCAGTATTTTTTTTATTTCTGAAAACCTAATTTCAAATCTCAAATTATTTTAACTAATTTTCTATGTTTTACATTTTTTAAACTGGCAAACATTATAGTTAAGAATGCCTCAAACAATTATTTATTAGGGGGAAATATAGTTATTTTTAGTTAGAACTGAATGTTAAAACTACAACTATAAATATTCTTGTGAAAGCATAGGAGAAAGACATTACTGCTTTGGATTAAAAAATTTTAGATGTAACACACAAAAAAACCTTTATCAAAATTAAAACTTCCTTTCTCTGAAAGAAATTATCAAGAGAATGAAATAAGATGAAATATTTGAAAACAATATATTTGATAAGAACTTGTATCCAGAAGATATAGAACACTGAAAACTCATTAATTAGGAAAAAAACAATAAAAATGTAGGAGAAATATTAGAGGTGACGATTCACTGAAGATCTCTCGATGTCAAATGAGCGTGGATGTTGTCTGGCATCTGGAGCCTTCAGGGCAGCGCAGTGGAAACACCCGGGCGACATCGGCTCACACCTGTCACGTGGCCAAAATAAAGAGAGGGCTCAGCCCGGACAAGGCAAGGGCGCGGCGACCTCGCGCACGCTGGTGGCAGCGTAGGCAGCGTCGCTGCGGGAAGCAGTTTGGCAGCTTCTCAGAACCTGGAGCCCACCCTGTGCCACAGCCCGCCTTCTGCCCAGTTCCTGAGCCAAGAGGAGGACGGCGCACGTCTGTGCAGAGACCCGCACGACACAACCCTTGTAGCAGCCAAATCCCGGAGAGCTGCGCGAGTAAACGTCCCACGGCCACGTGACAGAGCAGCACAGACGAATGAGCTCTTGGTGCCACGACACGGACGAATCTCGCAATGACTGCGCGGATGAAAGAAGCCGGACTGGAGAGCGTCCAGCTACACAAGTCCACCGACGTAGGTGCAAACTGTTCCGCGGGGACAGGAACACTCAGCTTACCCGGGGTCGGGTGGCGCAGGGTGGGGGCGGCACGGCCACGGCAAGGGAGCTGCGGGGACAGCACGTGCTCGTGGCTTGGCGGGGAGGGCTGCGTGGGCGCACACCTGCGTTCACATCGAACGGCGCACTTCAGTCACGTGAAACTTGCTCTACGTCAGTTTACCCCAGTGCACCTGCTGGAAACGTGGGAGGATGCGTTTTTGCCACGGTGCTAACTGCGTCTGGGGAACTGATGCGAGTGTTTGGTGCTTGAAAGTCTCCAGGGACTTCACGCGTGGGCCCTGCAGGGGGAGGGCGGCCCTTTTCCGCCTTTTCTGCACGAAGGCAGAGGCTCCACTGACCGTCGTTTTCTTCCTTCTTGGTCTTTTTAACCGTCCTGGCGTTTTAAGCCGAGCCCTCAGCCTGCCTCAGCGCTGCGTTGACGTCTGACCCAGCCGCGGCGCCGCGAGCTCCTCTTCAGCAGCTGTTTGTCTTCCACCAGCCCAGTGTGCTCAGGAACTTCCGGTGAACCGATGCCAGAAACAGTCTCCAAAAAACCACAAAATCCTCTTCATGATGATTTTCCACGTCCTCTCTCCGGCCGGAACCCCGTAGCCCCGGATGGTGAGGTCAGGGCCAGCTCTGGACGTGTCTGCTCACGGCCCGGACTCGCTGCTTGCGGATTCTTTGCTCCGGGAGCTCTAACCACAGCCGTCTAGCCGACAATATGAATCACAACAGGAACCAGAAAAATCTGGTTTTAGGCAAAATAAACTAACTCCAGAGGGGCTAACAGGGGTTTTTCCCCTAGTACCATACTGGAGTCTCCGCCCAGGGAGGACGTCGTGCGCCATTTCTGCGACGTGTGGCACGTGAGAAGACGTGAACCTGCGTGAGCTCCCAAGACCACCCCAAACACGCCTGCGCCCCCAAAATAGCCCCAACCCTCCCGCTACAGCCCCGTAGAAGATGCTCAGTCCTGCCCTCGGGGAGACGCTGCCGTGGGAACTAACCCCAGCCTGAGTCTGGTTTGTCCAAACAACGAGCGCCCCCCGCCCCCGTTGCAACCTACTCGACTTTGGTCTGCTGGGTGACACCGCTGGGCAGACGAGCCCCGTGGTCAGGCGAGTGGCACCTTGGCCGTCTTTGCAACCGAATCTTGCACGCCGCTTTCTAAAGGATATTATCTGAGGATGCGAACTCGTCTAAGAAACATTACATAGAAAAGCATTTCTTTTCAAAGATTATTAATATGTTTACCGGAGGTTTTTGTTTTGTTTTCTTCTATATTTTTATTGTACACCTTCCAAAGCCCTAAAAGGTACACTTCGTACCACTTCACGGCACACAGTTGGCCACCCAACCTGGTTTGCTCTGACCTTCCCTCGAGAGCAGTGATGCGTCACTCGTCCTTAAGTGACCCTGGCAAACAACCCTGGGGACCGCAATCCGCAGCGGAGACTGTCGGCAGCGGAGCCAAGTTCTGTGTCCACGTAGACGGCCCTGGACGCACAGAGCCCTGTCTTCACGCTCCACACGGAGGAAATTCCCTCGTCCCGCAGATCGTCCCTGGGCGCAAGTTCCCGACCAGGTCTGCTCCAGAGTCTGGGGTGGGGCCCGGGGTTAAGCAAGACAGACATTCTCCACGCTCTCGGAATTAATATACATAATTTCAGGCCGGGCGCGGTGGCTCATGCCTGTAATCCTAGCACTCTGGGAGGCCGAGGTGGGTGGATCACTCAAGGTCAGGAGTTCGAGACCAGCCTGAGCAAGAGTGAGACCCCGTCTCTACTAAAAATAGAAAGAAATGATCTGGACAACTAAAAATATATTTATAGAGAAAAAATTAGCTGGGCATGGTGGCGCATGCCTGTAGTCCCAGCTACTCGGGAGGCTGAGGCAGAAGGATCACTTGAGCCCAGGAGTTTGAGGTTGCTGTGAGCTAGGATGATGCCACGGCACTCTAGCCCGGGCAACAGAGTGAGACTCTGTCTCAAAAAAAAAAAAATACGTAATTTCAGATGGTGACAATCTCTATGAAGAAAACAAAACACAGTGGTGGAATAGGCCCAGAAAACATAATCAGAAACTCCAGGCTGAGTGGCTAATGCAACCCGAAGCCCCGTGAGTGATTCTAACTCAGACTCAGAGGGCTGAGGCGCGGGGAGAGGAGGGGTCGTGGCACCCAGGCAGGCCGGGCGGGGGGCTGGGCCTTCCCGGGAAGCACCTGCCCCGGCTCAGGCAGAGCAGTCTGCTGGGGACGGGGGCGAGTGGCCTTCAGACAGTCTGGGAAGCTAAGAGCTGAGAAACGCGTGTCCCATAGCTCGGTTTAGGTTAGTATCAGTGTTTTACTCAATCTTACTGCACTGCCCATGGGATGGCGAGACTTTATGATTCGCTCTTTGCGCATACATAACTTTTATACATAATTCTTTGGAATCACTCATTTCTAAAAATCTGTGTGTTGTTAGGAACAATCTGAGGACCTCAGTAAACACGTTAGCGCAGGTCCCGAGAGGCCTCCTGCAGGCTTTGCTGCTGTCCTCCGTCCAGCAGGAATCCGTGTCCACCTCCCGGCGGCGGTGAGCACCGCCCCTCAGCCCTGCCCTTCCTAGGGGTCCGGGCCCAGGCCGCCGACCGCGGCTTCAGCCCCTCTGCTCTGGACGCACTTCCTCGTCCCCAGGACCAGGGCAGGCGTGTAGGGGTGTGTCTTGCGTGGATGTCTCCACTGAAGGAAGTAATGACTTTATTCACCTTGTCCCCAGTTGTGCCCCAAATGCCTGCAACACAGCGAGCATTTGGTAAATAAGGACTCGTCAACGAACACGAGTGACCTTGGCCAGGTACGGTCGACAGCAGACGACATCCATTTGGGGACACAACATGTAGCGTGCGTCTATGGTGGGGGCGGGGGAGAGTGAGCGGTGGGAAGGCATCGCTGAGGAAATCCTCAACCAACAGCACATAAACCCCGAGTCTGGCGGAACACGGTAACCACGGTCTGCAACTGAGTCTGCGGTCACGGGGGACAAGCAGCACCGGGTGTGAGAGGCTGAAGAAGCTAAGTTGAGGGGAAACAGTGCAGGAGTCCCATCCACACGCCACACCAGACACTCCTGCCGTCCACGGACAGGGCGACGCCCTCGGGCGGCTGCACACCGGCACGCAGCCTTTGCAGACCTTCACGCTGGCTCCCCGGTCCCCGCGCTCTCAGGGCCACCGTCTCACCTGCCGGCTTGTAAATTGCTGCAGAAACACCGAGATTCACAGTCTGCAAAGGCACAGTGAGAGTTAGCATGTGCGACTTCAAATTATTTTTATTTTGGGAAAAGAAAACTTTGACCAAGAAATCATTACATATTTATTTTAACATTTCTTGAACAGAAACACATTTTCTTTGTTTTATTTTGCCCTTCAGCTAGCATTTTGGAAGAGTTGAAACAAAAAGGTTTGGAAAATATAAAAGGGATTAGGATTTCTTTTTTTTTTTTTGAGTTTTTAATATGTTGGAAATATTTAAACTTCCAATCCTTCTGGACTTTTATCAGAAATATCATCCTGAGGCTGCAGATCTGTTGTTAATGCTATGTGACGGAGCCAGGCCTTTTCTGTGATGAATTATACTCATATTCTCTAGGAATTTCTGCCTGTGCTCCCACAAATTGTCGCGGCAAACTGGAGGAAGCAGCGTGGAGGAGAAGGGCACAGCGCTCTCCCGCCTACGGTGCATTTTCCGACGTGTCGTTCTGTTTACTCCCCCTCATGGGTCACGTAGCCATGATCGTGATCGTTACCTAAGCAGGGATATTGAGGCTTAGAAATGTTAATTAGTAACTTCACAGCACACCAAGGGCCTGACGTGCGCTGTCCGCAGGCCTCTCCCTGCAGACTGGGCGACGGGCTCGGGAGCTCAGTTAATGGCGGCAGCTCTGACCCGGCCTGAGGCCACAGTGGCCTCAGCGGAGAGAAGTGGCCCAGTCTCCGAAACCCGTGAACAGCGGCTTGCGGGGCTGGGACGGAGCCATGTGGGACGCACGGTCGGAGGCTCCCAGATTCCAGCACGAGCAAACCAGGTGTTTACCACGACAGCTTAGCATGAGCTCCTGTTAAAATAAGCCCCATCCCATCGGAGGGGTCAGACGACCGACCTCCTCAGTCCTGCCGGAGACGTCTGTCTGCAGCACACGCCCGAGCTTGACCTCACGGTTAAACCTTCCAGTCCTCTCTGTTTCTCAGGAAGCGCAGCGAGAAACGCCCAACACAGCGCGCAAAGCCGTCCTCACCCGCCCGGCTCGGCCTCCTGCTAAACCTTCTCCTGGCCTTTGCCGCAACCTCTCTGAGTTCTCGATTTATCTGACACCAAGCCCATCGCACGACGCCTAAACGCCTCTCCCACACGCCGTGACCGCAGTCTGGCGACTCATTTGCCGTTTGTTACTTCTGTTCCACTGCACTGGACAGGAAGTTCCGCCACCTCAGCCTCCTGCCAGGATTTCCACATCTCCAGCCCGGGAAGGCTGGTCAGGAGGGGGCTGTGCGGGAGGTGGGAGGGGAGTGAACAGAGAAAATAAGTGCGTGCTAACCTCTTGTGTTGACGGTGATCAAAACAGATTGTTTAACATGCACTTGCAACTTTATTATCAATATCTTAAATGATTATTGTCAAAAATGCGGAGGTAGATAACAATAACTAAAAACAGCTGCGATTCTGCTCTGCAAAGTAGATCAGGTACGGGGCCAAGCGGAGATTTCCCTATAGCAGGAAAAGTGGGGAAGGCTCACGCCTTTCGTGTTTGCAAACTCAGGACAGTTCAAAGGGGTGATGTGGCCACTCCCGAATTAAACGACCCTCTAAGGAGACGCGGTGGCTTCACTCCGTCCCTTCTCCGACCTTCTGTGAGCTGAGCACTGAGTTAGGCACCAGGCACCTGAGGCAAGGAAGTCTCTGTGCCCCACATTTAGTGTCTTGACTGTCGAGCAGAGGATTCAGCAACTTTGACAATCTATGGACAAACTGAAGCACGTTTCGGGCAGATCCGCAATCTGCTGATACAGGATCTCGAGCCAGTCGCAGACGCGGATTTCGCGGAGACGGAGACTTGCGCCGGGCAGGGGAATGACCGAGTGTCTGGAGGGAGGCGCCTTCGTCCTGCGGTATTTCAGAGGGGACAGCTTGTCCCGCGTTTGGAAGTTTAGGAGAAACTACGTTTACTCGGCGAAGCCACCTTGTAGGCCGTCATTCCTGTAGGTCACACGTGAGGTTGCGGGTCCTCACCCCGCCACGTGTGCCCGCAAACTCCGGATCACGACCTGCGCAAAGGATGAAACGCACACTTGGGCAACCGGCCAAGGTCGTTTTTCTAAGAATCCTTAAGGGGTCTGATTCCTGCTTCCCTCAATATCTTTGCAGTTGGTTGTGGATCATTTGGAAAAACATGTAGTGGTCTAAACAGTCTTCACACCATTGTAAATTGTTCTTGAATGTTCACCTTTGCCTAACACCATGCCGAGTTCTCACTGTTTGCCCGTCGTCTGGCGTGACTAAGAGCTACTCGACCTGGTAACCTTCCTGCACGTTTGCGTCTTGACACCGCGTGGTCTACACGTCACCATCTGGGTCTGAGGAAAAGAGCTATGTTGGTGCCCCGGCCACGACTAACTCTGAGCTCATGCCTAGCATCCCACCAGCCATTAATCCCCAAATTCCACTGTTTTATGTAAATGACAGTCACGCTCACGGCAGACAGACCAGGTGTCTGTGCAGCGCTGTGACTCCTGGCAGTTCCGCTTCCCAGATGAGCAACTTCCAGCATTTAATTTTGTCATAGGCCTTAAATTTTAGTCTGGGAAATGCCTGCAGGGTGGAGGGTACATTCATTTCTTCTCTTATTTCCTCTATAAAATTTTCAGAAGGCTGAGGTTGTGGGAAAATTAAATAATGTCAAAAAACAGCTACTCCTGAAAAAAAAAATCCTCATTTCTTTTTGATGATTCATTAAAAACAAAACAAAAACATTCCTCATAATACTTTCCAGAGAAAAAAATTAACATTCGTCTTTTGAAATGGATTTTTAACAAATTCTCCAGGGTCCTGGATCAGACAACCCCCCCGCTCCCATTGTCTTTCTTTCACCTGGAAACTGGGGACGGTGGCACCTGGTGTGTTTACACTGGGTCTGGGGACATCAGGACGTTCCCCTGGAAATGCCTGACTCCACGTTCATCCCGGACAACTGGGGGTGGGGTGGGGGCAGAGAGCATTGAGATTCTGTGTGTCTCCCATTTCCCAGAAAGTTTCTTTCCTTTGCTCCACACTTAGTGGAATGTTACTTTTCCAAGGAATTGGGGGGGAAGGCAGCAGATAGGAAGGAAAGCTTGGCAGTGATCTGAAAACTCAGGAACAAACACTGGTTTTGCAGTTGCTCTTTGTCCTTCCTTTCCCTCAGGAATTCCAGGCAGCTGGCATCATTCCTCCCCTTCTCCCTGCCCAGCGCCGCCCCCCCACTGCCCCCCGTCCATCCCGTTTTCTTTGACTCCTGCTCTTCACACGCTGAGTGTGAAGCATCTTATTAATCACTGAAGACACTTAACAGAAACCGTTTTTGCTCTTTGCAGTTTCTTTGAGCCGCACACTTTTCTCAGTATGTTTAAAAGTAACTTACATATTTTTAATACGTAAACTTTAGTGACTCTACCTGAAAATAAATTCTGTTTCTAATTCTTCGTATTTTAAGATATGAACTAATTAAAGACAATATTTCACTAAGGTAAGCATGGTTAGTCGTGTACTCTGCGAACTGCTAGGGAAACTGAAGTTATGTTCACAATACCTTCCAGTAAAATAATCGTTGTCATACATACCATGATTTAAGCATGATTTGTGTAATTAAACACAGTTTTAGGCTCTTAGATGTGGTTATCTTCATAGAATTTATATTTTCAACCTTCATCATAGAGCTGAAAACTATTAGAAAACAGTGATTGCATGCACACGGCTGTGGATTTGCAAACGCTGACAGTGTTCCGGCACGACTGGAGACGCCAGTCAGATTGAGGTACTCAGAGACAGCTTTGGACATGGCAGGAAACACGCAAGCCTGGCATGACTCCAGGCCGACCCCGGACTCCCAGCACGGATTCCAGAGGACGCGCTCACGTGAGAGCAGAGCGCTGGGAGCAGACAGACCTACCTGTTGCGCACTGTGCAGACAGCTGCAGAGCACATTTACGGGAAGACAGTTAAGTAGCCTCCTCGTGCCAGAGGACCTGGGGATCTGGGGAGATGCACATTGGCAGGTAGAGTCCAGGATTCAGGAGCTGGAATATCTGGGCTCATTTCTTGTTTGTGAAAATGTATTTGCAAAGTGCTGTTGGAGCACAATGTTGACCGTTACTGAAAAAAGTTTAATGAATGAATCATGTGACCAACTGAGTAACAAGTCAAGAACAAACATGGTGATTAATCAAAAAATTGCTGAGTGTAAAGTACTTTTGTTCTTTCTGTTTCCTAGAAATTCAAGTCGTGTTTCCCCGTAACTAGTTCTAGGGGCTGTGAAAGCCACCGTTTGTGAAACCCAGGCCGGTCCTTTCTAAGATGAATTTGTGACCAAACGGGCTCACCGCCAGATGACAGGCAGAGAGGCCGCTATGACGGCCTCAGCTTTGGAGAAAAGCAAGGCTTTATTTCAAGGCCAGCCGGCCAGGAGACAGAAGGAGCAACTGGAGTCTGTTTCCCCGATTTGGGTGTGGGGCAAGTTTCGAGAAATTGGAGGTCAAGGGCAGGATTAAGCGTGTTGGCCTGGCAGGATCTGATTGGAGCCCTTCAAATTGGACATGTGCTGAGTCATTCTGGGGCGACTCTAGCCCTGGGCTTTCTGGGCCAATGGATCCCTAACTCTGAAGGGTTCAGGTGTTCAGACTCTGGTCACTTCCTGGACTTCCTGGCCCCGTGGGGGGAGTGGTTGGTTCCGGGTGTGGTGAGCGGTCAAAGCCTTTTCTACGGCACGTGTCCCGGACGCGTGACTTGCAGTTTCGGCTGCGTTGTGCCCACAGGCAACTCCGTGTTCTGTTATCAACAGAGCCAGGCCAGTTTGGGCTGGTCCTGCAATCACAAACTTAGAGGGAAACTAACGCATCTGTCACTTCAGAGTCAGGGACGTGGAAGGCGCTTGGGACGGGTGGCAGATGGCAACGCTCCTCTCCAGACACATGGAAGTGTCCCTCTCCCAGGTGCATTGCCCACCTGGCCTCTGTGGCTGGGCAGAGCCAGGTGTCTCTCCTACCCTGAGTGCTTAATTGTGGGAATGACTTTCAAGAACATTCTCTCTGACACACGGTGAACAGCAAAGTTAAAAACGATGGCTTCTCTGTCGACCAGATGTTCTGTGTCTCTGATGAGCAGAGCCTCCTGCCAACCTGAAATATACATGTATTTTGAATGAAAAATAAACATTTGCAGTTTGAATTCATGATATTTTGGGGAATTGTTTCCTGCCACAGAAGATCCTTAGCCTACGCTGCCGTATAAAAGTTGGTTCCTAGACATGGGGCATGGCCATACACGTGGGGCATCGGCTCAGGTAAGGCGTGAGCGGTGGGAAGGCATTACGGAAACTGGGGCGGGCAGCCCTGCTCCACAGGGGAGAGGCATTGGCAGCAGTGCCACTCTGTCCCCGCGGATAACGGGAAAGGAAGACAAACACCTGCCAACTTGTCATTCTGGGAGAGGCAGTGGGGAAGCAGGACACTAGCAGCCTGTTCTGGTTACCAGGCTATGTTCGACAAGGTCCTACAAACAAACAAGCGCACAGTGAGTCGAGTGATCCGTCTGCACCTGGGAAGGAGAGGAGCCAGGGAGTCTGGTGCCTGGGGACCTGCGGGGCTGGAAGAGTGAAGTTCTTCTCGTACTCAAATTATAGCATCTGAAAGAAAGGAAAAAACAACGAACAAGAGGGCCTTTGAGACATAAAGAACAACTAAAACTAACGCCGATGCTGAGAACAAATGGAGACCAGGCCGTCCCTCCCACTGGGAAACGTCCGAACAAGCTGTGCGGTCTTGGCGCGGCGCAGCCAGGTTCAGTGGTCTCCACACGGAAAAGGGGGTTGGAAGGGGAACAAGGGATGCTCTCCTGCCAGAGCCGATGCTCTGTAAGAGAAAGGAGCACTGGAGAGAGAGCGTGCAGATACACACTGAATCCAGATTGTCCAGAAATCAGAAATATACCCCATCCAGAAGTTTGCCTCACCAAGGACCACGGACACGGTCTGGAATCAAATAAATGGGAAATCTACTAAGTTTTTAAGAGCATTACACTACCAAAACCAAAACAGCAACGAAATGAAAATATGTGGCTGGATTTAAACATCTGTGACTTTTAATGCTTAACAATGTCCGTGAGCCAGCGAAACTTCTCCCGTGTTCGCAGACCGCGGCCGAAAAATGCATCTGCAGCTCGTCTTCCCTCCGCCCGAGACTCTGGCCATGCCCTGGAACAGAAACCGCGAGGTGTTTCCACGTTCCTCCGAAGCATGGCGGCTCCTGCTGTTCAAGAACTGCTCAGCATTTACTGAGATTCCATTTTTTCCTGACTTTCTAGGTCGACAAAGTTTATATCATACATTTTAGCAGTTAAATTTATCTTCTCAGATTGTTCTTTTGTGCACTAATATTGTCTTATCAACTAAACTGTAAGTTCACACAAGCAAGGACTTCTTCATGGGAAGCACATGATACACTTGAAGTAATGACTCCTGGATAGTGCATAGCCAAAACCAATCAATCCTCTGCCTTCTTCACATCCTTGCTAACCTCTGGACGTCCTCTGACCTTTGGTAGTGACCTTACACGAAATTTTCCTTTCCTGATTTCCAAATCTATAATCCAAGTGGGGCTGAAGCAATTATCCTGACTCATCTCTGAATATTTGTAGCATAGGGTAGGGCTTGGCTTCATCGTGCGCTGCCCAATAAGTTTTGACTGTTTATTTTTCCTGAAGATGCCAAGACCAGCTTTCCGTCCAGAAGAAATGTGACGACAAACGATTTATCCCTGGTGGCTCCAGGTGAGTAGCGAGCGCCTGAGTGGCTGGCGTGTGCTGGGCACTCTCTTTACGACACCACCAAATCTTTCTAATCACCGTGAGTCCTCCCTGTGAGAGTCATGATCTCCACTTTAAGGAAGGAAATTCAATTTTGCATATTGAATATTTTGGGCCAACACTTGGTAGGAAAGCAATAAATGCTTTTTCAGTGAAGATGTGTGTGTCAACTAGCAGTGCCCAGCGGGGATGTAACTGTCGCATGTCAGATTCCAAAGCATGTTTTCCAACGTATTATACTCAAGGGTAAAGTATGTGATCTGTCAATATTATCATAAAGATTTTTTAAAATTGCTTTATTTTCTCCTTAAAAATATACGTTATCTTTACCTCTTATCAAAAAGCTTACTTTCCAGAAGGGAAATCCAGTCACCCCAATAATTGCCAGCACGGTTGGAACACCTGCTCCTAGGGGGCTGAGTTATTTTCTCCCATTTTACATACCCGGAAACTGAGGCTTCAAGGGGTTAAATAATTTCCCCAACGTGGAACAGTAATAAAGGACTCAAGAATCGAGCTGCAGCGGGCCGATTACAAAGCAACGTGCTGTCTGCTGTCTGCGCTGGCTGGACTCTTTTGCGGCCCTGAGTGGCTCTCTGGTGTGGAGGGGTCACATAGCTTTCTGAGTCTGCAATGCAGTAATGATCTAGGGTCAGGATGAAGAATTCCAGAGGACAGGCAGCTGGGATATCCTGGTGAATTGCCAAATACTTCTACAGCCACAGGATATTTACGAAGGTTGACAACGCCGCCATCCCCAGCAGGGTTGAGGACTCCATGCGACCTCGTCCCACACTGCTCCAGGGCTTCAGCCGAAGCCACCAGGCTGGTGTGTCCGTCTCAGGATGCGGAACCAAGAAACCCGGGAGTCATGTGTCTCGCTGCAGCCCACCCAGAGCACTGGGGCAGGGGCGGCAGCCTCCTGTTGTCAGGATCCAGGCTTCTCTAAGAGACATTCTAGTGTAAAAGCTTATTTTGGAACGTGATTTCATTATCACATTCCAAAGTTTTTCTCCTGAAAATTCTATTTTCTCATCACTTCTCAAACACACACTTTTAAAGAAAAAACACTGTGTCAGTTCCTCTTGTTATCCCTGTGTACAAATTTGATGTGTCCATAAGCGTCAGTGCTCATACAGCCCAGCTACACTGTGGTAGAGACAAACCTGGTGCAGTCCTGGGGGCAGCTCCGAAGGGCCCTCAGCCCCCGAATCCAGCCACGTTCCAGATGCTCTCCCCACCCTCAGGAGCAGCGCATTCGAGCTCTTGCCATCCTCCCAAGCCCTGGGTTTCTCCCCTCCTCACCTTTTGTTTCATGAGCAGGTGACTTCGGGGTCTCTGACAGAGAGGATTGTGGCTATTCAAAAAATACCTTCAAATTTCTGATGGCAAACGATCTTGCCCAGATGTAACTCAGGCCCCTTTTCCCTTCTGGGTTTTAAAGTTTCTAAATCGAGCTACATCATACGAGCAAAATGCATTTATGTGGGGAGTTCCCATGGGGAGCACAGCTCCAGGCTGTTACACAGCACCCAACACCCGGGTGGACATGTGGAGCTCCCGTCCTCCGAGTGCCCCACTGAGTGGCCGCGATGTGGCCATGACCCTGCGTGTCACTTCTGTGACCTGTTCTCAGTGGGATTATCCAGTGCACACGTTCGTGTGGGATCCATCCGTGTTCCCAGCCCTATCAGCACTCAGCTATTTCTCACTGGTCTGTGCTTGTCCACTGCGTGAATGTCACACTCTGTCCATTTTCCTGACAGTTGACATTGGGTTGTTTTCAGCTCAGGGCTCTTACAAGCAAAGCTGAAATGAACATCGTGTGGATGTCTTTCGGTGAGTGTACGCAGGCTGCGTCCGGGAGCCGGCCAGGCTGTCTCCCCTTCTGTAGCTCAGCGGTGTCTTCTAAGTGCCTGGTTGTTGGCAGAACTCGGTTCCTTGCAGGTGGAGGGCGGAGGCCACCCCAAGTCCCCTGCCACGGGGTGCTCACCATAGGCATTTATGTCACAGCCCCTTGGCTTCCCCAAGGCCGTGGGAAAGTGTCACCTAACGTAGCATGGTCACGAGTGACGTCCGTCGCCTTTGCCATATGACACAACTAGAAGCCAGTCCCAGGGTCCTTGGCACCGAGGGAGGAAACTGCCCAAGGAGGCAGGAACTGTGGAAGACTCGCCCCATGTCTGCCTGTCACAGGGCAGGTGCCCACCCCAAACCATAGTTGCAGGATACTCGCGTTGGCCTGCAGGTCACTTTAGGAGACACAGCCAACCAGTCTTCCAGAGTGGTTGTACTAACTGACAAGCCTACCAGTCACTTACCGGAATTCTAACTCCCCACATCGTCACAACACTGCTCGTGGCAGTGGTGCTTAGATCTCCTCCTTTAGGGGGTGTACTGTGGCATCCCCGATGAATTAGGTTTTGGATGCATTTTCACGCGCTCACTGGCCATCTGTGTGACCTGCTTCCAAGCACGTGTTCAGCTCCCCTTCATTTCCGGGGTGCCCGTGACGCTGGCTGAAGATTACGTTTTACAGATATGTTTGATGTCCAGAAATTCCTCAGTGTGAGGTTATTTTCAAACAACCATTACCTGATAAATATAAAAAATGCTAAAGCTATAAAATGGCATTGTTCCTAGAACATCTAACTGTATCCATAGAAAGAAGAAATAATGTAAAGATAAATTATCATAAGGCATAAGTAAACTTAGCAAGCCCACACATTACAAGGTCAAAATACAGAATAAAATGTATTTTTATATGCCAGCAAACAACAAAAAAACACAAAAATAAAATACAGATGGTAATATCCTTTATAGGACCATCAGAAATTTCAGTAGGAAAAAAGCTAGTGAAAAATACACAAGTACTATATACACAAAACACAGAATCATTGAAAAAACTTGAAAAGACAAAATGTGGGAAGATATACCATGTTCATGGATTGAACTATAGATTCAATACAATCCCAATCAATAGTACTGCAGTTTTTTTTTCTTCTGTGCAAATATATGATATGATTCTAAAATGTATGTGGAAATGCAAAGGTCTAAGAATAGCTAAGGCAATCTAAACAAGCAAAACAAGATGAAAGGACTTAATCTACTAGATATCACAAGCTACTACAAAGATAGTTACTAATGTTGTGTGGTATTAGCACAGGATAGAAAAATGGGTCAATGAGAATAAAATGTGTAGAAACAGACCCAGCATATCTGAGCACTGATTTATGAAAAAGGCAAAGCTCTGGTCATTTGGCTACATAAAAAATATAAAATTTGTCTCTTACCCAAATTATATTTCAAAAGTAATTTCTGGCAGATTTTATATACCTAAAATTAAAATGTAAAACAATAAAACTTTTGGAAGACAACATAGGAGAATATCTTTATGTACTTAAGACAGCAAATATTTCTTTAAGCAGATATGCAGTGTTGTATTATAAATGCAGAAAAAGTAACTTGAGTTTTCTAAAATTATATGTATAATCATACTAATATTATTTATTTGTATAAATACAAGCATCTATAATAGTAGAATATTCATAATTATGAACATTACGATATCCATAGCTAAGTAGTATGATTAGATATCCCTATGTACCCACCGGGAAAGCTGCAGCGTAGATGACAGACATACCAAAGCGCGGCCTGGATTGGGAGCAACCGGGCCCCTCATGCCCTGTGGTAAAGTCGGTCCTGCTGCTCTGGAAAACTGGCGTCATCTACTAAAACGGAACAGGCACACTCCCTAAGTCAGGTAAGTATCCGTCTTAGGACAGGGGCTCCCTGAAGCTGACCCTCATCCAGGGATTCACTTTCCAGCCGTTTATTTCAAACTTCTTCAGAGGAGAGGCCGGTGCCTAGTGTGTGGGGGACATGGCAACGGGAGGAGCCACGTGGGGCAGCGAACTCAGGTCACGTCCCAGCTTCAGGTGACGCTCGAAGGGCTCTGAAGTCTAAGCTGAATGTTGGGGTTTGTCCTGCCTTGAGGCAAAGGACGGGGCTTAGGCCACAGACCTGGGAGGGGGTGTCAACCCCTGGGCACTTCTGCCCTCCAGGGGCGTGTCCTGCTCCCCAGCCTCAGGCCACACTGCTGACAGGCTGTGACCTGGTGCTCAGCAGCGAGGCCCCGACGCCCTAGGGTGAGGGTCCACGCAGGCATGGGGGTGTTCGGGGCCCTCTGAGGAGCAGAGGTCAGGATGGCGCTCACCGTGGAGGACTCTTCCAGGAACAGTGGCCGTGTAAGGGATGTGAGGCGGGGCACAGAGTTCACGTCAACACAGGAGGAAGGCGGGGAGGGAGGCTGGGGACCCCGCCGCGATGTCTGCCCGGTCAGCGGCAGTTTGAGCAGAGCTGCTGGAGAAGCCCCAAAGCCAAAGTCGGCATCAGAGGAGTCCCGGGTTCTGCCTTCGCTGTCCGGGGGCAGCTCCGGGAAGCGCAGCCCTCAGGCTCGCGTGGCGGTGGGTCCCGACTGGCAGCGGCCTCGGACTGCAGTGGGAGCTTGGGAAGCCCAGACTCAGGCGCGACACGGCGCCCCCGGTGCTGGTTGCCGCAGATGCCCTGAACGTGTCCATACTTTTGTGCACAGAAAGGGATGCGTGAGCGTGGTCCCGGCCGTGGCCACACCGAGGGCGGATCAAACGTCTGTCGACAGGAGCGCAGATCACGCCGCCAGGCACCCCACATGGCCCGCAGCCCCCTGAATATCCCACGTCCTCGTTTCCTTTCTCCCTCTCCGGGGGGCCCGCTGGACCCTCGCAGAGGAAGCTGGACCGAGAGTCTCGCACGGGGCTGTGCGCGCCCCGGCCCCGGCCCCGGGCACAGGCCTCATCTCACCTCCCACCAGTCTGTGCTCACTCCCGCAAGAGCCACCAGAAAGTTGATGGCCGCTCAGTGACGAGTGGTCTGTTTGGGCTTCTGAGTCATGTGAGCACCAGCTCGCGCCTGGGGCCTGGCGAATCGGCTCCACCCCCGGTGTGAGCACAGCTCCTCCGTGCGCTCGCTGGGTGAACAACGAAAAAAGGTGCCGTCGATTTGCTAAAGTTTTTATCTACGTAAGTGGTAAGAATCGAGAATTTGATGGATTCCCGTGTCACTATTTTAAACCCTTTGTCCCTCTTGGTACAATTGGTGACTCAGCTAGAAAGTATTGAATTTAGGCACCTGTAACGTGGGGGTCTCGGCTGGTGGCAGCTGTTGCCGACCGTTGTAGACGACAGACACCGCGCCCCTCGGCGTCCGCACGTCCTTCCTTTGTCACCTGCCAACAGCGTCCGCCTCCACCGAGTGTCGGTCTTCACGCAGGACGGCCCCACACACAATCCTGCTCATCCGGGTCTGCTTCTGTCGTTTTGTTTTGTTTTGTGCTCTTTCTCCTCAGCCTGCTCTTTTTTTTTTTTTTTTTTTTTGCAGAGTCTCACTCTGTTGCCCTGGCTGGAGTGAGTGCCGTGGCGTCAGCCTAGCTCACAGCAACCTCAAACTCCTGGGCTCAAGCGATCCTCCTGCCTCAGCCTCCCGAGTAGCTGGGACTACAGGCATGCGCCACCATGCCCGGCTAGTTTTTTCTATATATTTTTAGTTGTCCAATTAATTTCTTTCTATTTTTAGTAGAGACGGGGTCTCGCTCTTGCTCAGGCTGGTCTCGAACTCCTGACCTTGAGCGATCCTCCCACCTTGGCCTCCCAGAGTGCTAGGATTACAGGCGTGAGCCACCATGCCCAGCCCTCAGTCTGCTCTTGATCCAGGCTTCTCTGGGGAGGAAAAGGAGTAGACGGAAATGAGCCGTCGTAGCAGCGATGCCACTAGGCCACGCTGATGACAAGTGAGTGGCCCTGGAGCTGTGCTGTTTGGTCTGACCTTGGCCCTTTGGTGACGGCATCGAGGGAACCCGGGGTCTGTGGCCAAGGTGGGACTCAGGTTCTAGTCACGCCATTCACCCTGGGCACTGGCTGGGGGAGGCATTGCCTGGATACCCTGACGGTCCGGAAGCAATGAGACTTATTCTTAAGTCGCCAGTGTAGGAGAGAGGTCTTGAAGTGCTTTTCTTTTTTAATCAATTAATAAAATAATTGATTCTCTAGTACTTCAGTATTTACAAAGCATTTTCACTTCCACATACATTTTATGCTTTGAATCTCTTAAAAACCCTGTAAGTAGAGCGGTTATTCCAATTTTATAAATTAAAAACAAACCGTGGTGCAGAGAGTTAAATTACTTGAGCTGGGCCACAGAGAGAGACTCTCAAACCCAGATGATCAGACCCTGTATCCTGTGCTGTCTCCGCCCCATTTAGCCTCCAGGGATTTAAAATACCCAAAATATTCTTTTGGCAACAGATTCCCCACTCACATCATTTCACTACTTTATGGCATAGACCCAAGTAAAATGTGAAGATGCGGAAGGTAATCCCAAATTGTGTTCCAGACGCCTGGTGCCAAACCAAGACTTTAGGAGGATGAAAATGCTGGTGGGACAAGCTGTGTCCATCGCGTGTCTTACATGTAGACAACGTATTAATGAACGTAAAAAATGTCTAACTACGTCAGCATAAAACGTGTGACTATCTGGGAGGCTTCCTGACGAATCAATTGTCATCTTATGGAAAATCCCAGAGTGCAGACGGGCTCACGTCCAGCTTTAGTGTTTAAGAAACTGCATTATTGACCAAACGCATCAAAGGAAAATTCGCTTTTGCCCTTCGCCCTGCATGGTGCTGAGGCTGCATAGGAGAGAATCACAAACTCAGCATGAAGTTCTGGAAACAGAAATTGACATGGAACGACTGTGAGTGAGAGTTCAGTGAAAAGTATCTGGAAGAGATTACGGAGTGAAATGTATTAGCTGTAAAAACGACAGAACCTAAAACAGTCGTAGACACCCTGGAAAGGGCCCGAGTTGCAGCCTTTCTGCTCTCTCGCGAACTTATTTTTGGTAAATGTATTTTGCACAGATGCGTCTTCAGCCATGTGGTATTTTCCCACCGTAACGAATGGAGACGCAATTTAGAGAGGTGTGAGGTGGGAAGGGTGGCTGCACTTGGAAGGCAGGTTTGGAAAAGCCCAGTGGAAACGCTTTTGTAGGAGTGTAACGAGTGGACTAAAGTTGACTTGTATTAAAAAAAAAACAACCTTGCACTAAAGGGTGACCAGGGGCATGTAAGTGTTATTTTTTGAGGTTATGAGTTCAGCCAAGAATAAAGATGCATTAAAAAGAAATAAAAATTCTGTCCCAAAATAATATGAGTTCTCTTTTCCAAAAACATGATGAAATGTTCTTTGAAGCTAACACGCAAAATCAATAATATCATTAAATAAAGGGAGTCATTCCATATTCCTCATCTTAAACAATAGGGAAATTCTCGGAGTTTAGATGTTAGGTAATCACCATGTTGTTATAGAAATAACGTTTGTCAGAATGAATCACAACTCCTTTTAAATAGTAAAGGGATACGTTTAGAAAGATTTTTCTATTAGACTTTGAACAATGAGATCCAAGTTAAATTCACACGAAAACTTAGGCTTTCTTTTTCTTCCTTCCTTCCTTCCTTCCTTCCTTTTTACTGTCTCTGTTTCAAGTCTCCGAGGAAGAGCCCTGTGCATCTTGGCCTCTCACTGGTCTTTCTGTGCTTAAAGACTTCAAGTTACTTAACAGTTCTTCAAATTGGTAAGTAAATGATTCCAGGTTGTTTAATATTTCTTTAAAAGTTAACTAAGATGACCCAAAATTTGGGGTTACTACCTTATACAAGAGTTTGAAATTGAGAATTGCCCAACATTAATGACATGCGCTGTGTCTCACCACAGTGTCTGGAGGGTCAACAGTTTTGTGTTGTTCGACATCTCCCGTAAAATTCAGGAAAATGGATTAGAACAGAGGATTCAGCCTAGAGAAACGCACATATGTAATCGCTGTCCTGTTGGTGCCTGACGAGGTCCTCTGGGAAACAGATGCCAGGTTGGAGCTGGACGCATGAGAGGCGGATTTGGGCCCGGTAACTGGAGCAGCGGAGGTGAGGCGGAGCAGGTGGGGGAGGGTGCGGAGAAGGAGCGGGTCTGACTCGTGGAACAGACAGAGAAGCAGGAGAAGTGGGTGGAAAGAGCTGGAAGCTCTGAGTGTGAGTTTCACAAAGGGCCACGCTAGAGGCGTGAGCCGTCTGTAGGTGGCACAAAGGAGCGGCGGCGAACATCAGCCCCAGTCACGAAGCGCATGTGTTTGACACTTGTGATTTTCCACCGAACGTCCCCTCATGGCACCCCACACTGCCAGCTCCCGGAGCAAACGCAGACGCGGGCTCCCTCCCTGTGTGAGCGCCGCCTTCCCGGAACAGGCCGTGAATGCGGCTTCCCCAGGAGACGCCGACAGGAGCACAGATGACAGTGACGGGCTGCGACGGGGACGCACACAGGCTCTCAGGGCTCAGGACTGAGCTGCGAGGGTTCGGACCAGCTGGGTTGTCAGGTTGTTTTTTATCCGTTTTGCACAAATTGACAAACTCCAGGATTGGCGCCTTTTGTCCATTAACTGCCCCAGAACTTGAATTCCACTGAAGATGGAATTACTTTGCAGTTAGCTCTTCAATAAATTTAATGGAATATAAACTATAAGAAAAATGAGTCGTTTTTTCCCCTGAACATCTGCAGTTTAAACCACGACGCAGTCTGTGAAGCATGAATCAACCCACTTGGACTACTTTAATCCTGATAAATGCTCTCGGAGCGCCCAGCCGCTCCTACTCTCAATACACACATCTTTCCAGACACCAGAGCTCCAAAACCCACATTTCCACGCAGTGCAGCAGCTTCTGTTCCAACTTCCAGAAAGAAAAGAAAATTGCTCAGCGTGGCTGCTCTGCACTGAGGGTGACCCCGGGGCTGGGAGCTTCAGTTCACCTTCCTTCACACGGTCCTCCGGGGCAGCTCGGACGCCGTGGTGTCCAGCTGTGCTCACTATTGCAAAAACCTCAAGTGTTTCAACAGGAAATAATTTAAATAGATGGTTGTATTTTGGAGAAAAATATAATATTTTAAAATTCATTCCCAACTTTATATCTTGCATATAGAATCAGCAGGAAAATCATTTAATTACAGAACAATTAAATTAGATTATTCCGTCATCTCTCTTGTTTTTCTTCTTCGAGTGGAAACTTGCCCAGCAAGCAAAGCAGATACCGGGGAGACTGATGCAATGTATCCCAAGCCACGAGGCTATAGGGTTCCCATGGATACGCCCCTTTTGTGTGTCAATTTGAAAGAAAAAGTAATAAAAGTTTTCCACGGTAGAAAGTTAATAGTTTCAAAGAACGCTAGAAGAATATAACACTCAAAACAGGACTTAGAGACGCTCTATTTCCTCCAAATATGGAGGCCCGGTGTGGTGACGTGATTTGACAGAATCAACAGAGAGCTGATGACGCCACAGAGCAATCGGAATGAATGGACGATCAGTACAATGCATGCAGTAATACGGATCAGCATCACAAATAAAACAATGAGGTGAATAAACTAGACACGAAAGAACACACGCACTAAATTTCACTTATAGAGAGAGCAAAAACAAAACAGTGAGAACTAACTCAATGTAGAGGACCCACCGGCGTGTGGTTAAGATTACAGAGGAAGCCAAGAGACTCCATGGCCTGGAGAACAAGGACAGGAGGCCCCACGAGGAGCTTGACGGTGCCGAAGCTCTGCGTCGTGCCCCAGGCTTCCATATGAACACTGTGGCTTCCAAGTAAAGAAGTTAAAAATGTACCGCGTGATTCCTTTAAGCACTACGTGCGGGAATTAAGAAATCCATGTATCGATGCATTTGTTGACACGTTAGCGTTATCACTGGGAATTCTTACTACGGGGCACTGAAAAATTTATAAATTATCAATTTTTAAAATAAACATATTTCTTTTATAATTAGAAAAGGAAATTTAAAGTTCTCTGTGCCTAAGCTTCATGCAAGAACAAAATGAATTATCCAAGGGTAATCTGAATTGGTGGCAGCGTGCTAACTAAATGCCATCATCCTGTGTTTGGGGATAGCACACGCTTCCCAAAGACTGTCAGAAATAATCCCAAACGACTTACACAGAAGCTAATGAGATACTGTGCTCAGACTTCATGATTATTCTGATCCCAAACCTAATGCTCTGTTAGCCATCATTTCTTTTTTAATGTTTAAAAATCAGCATGTGCAAAGAACCTTCTGGAGAACATTTCAGGGAAATAAATGTGTCTGAAGCTCAGCTGATGTTTCCGTGGAAACTGCACTTGCTGGCATTTGGGACTCTGCACCGTGGCAGAGGTTGGTGCCCGCAGGAGGTGCGTGTGCTGCTGGGTCCAGAATGACCCAGGGAGGGTCCCCGGCACCCTGCGGCCACGGAGGGGTCTGAGAACTCGTGGGCTGGCCGGGGCTGAAGAGAGCAGCGATTTCTAAAACGTAAATTGAAACCTTATAACATCCGTATAAAATCACAAAGCACATGTAATTGTAAATGGCTGTTTTCTTGACATACTGAGTTTGAATACAAAATTATGTGAATGTAGGTAAAATCGAAGTCAGCATTAGACTCCCTACTCGGAAGGAGGAGAGAGGAACTACCGCACTTCGGGGCCCGTTAATTTGGGCCACGCTCCCGCCTTTGCGGCTGGGCCAGCCGCGTTTCATAGTCACAGGCGAGGCTTGGATTATCCCACCATTGCTGCTGTTGTCCGTAATATTGAAATTTCACAACTTCGGCAGGAAGGCTGCCTAGAATACATTTTTAAAAAATCGTTCTAATTCGTGTTGTTCTGTGTAGTCAAGAAAAACAACACACTCTCTCCTGCCTCCAGTCCAAGCTGAGGAACGGCCTCTCCCTGCTCCTGCCCAGGGCGCGCGGCCCCCCGCCCGGAGAAAGAGCGGCATCGGCAGGTGGGGGGACGGGTCTGCAGTGTCCCAGCCTTGAAGGTCTGAGGATTTCAGAAAGGTCGTTTTTTTGTTTTTTTATTCTTGTTGTTTTCCTCTACACCGGTTTGTTTTTTTCTATACCACCAGTTCCTTGCCTTTATCGTTGCTGTGAACTGAACGAGCTCGAGGCATCGCACTGGATACAGAAACACAGAGCGGAGGAGGTCCCCACGTCGTTTTCTGCAAGCCACGGCCAGCGAGAGCCCGAGAACCAGCCTTTGAGCGTCTTCGTCCACCTCTCCCGACCGGCACAAAACCTTTGCCCTGAATCGCTCGAAAGCCACAGAGACCTGGTTTCTCCCGAATGCCTTTCCGCTGCTCAGTTCAGGGCGCCCTCCTTAGTCAGACGAGGGACTCACAGGTGCATGTAATACCCCTAATACCACTTTAAGAGCTTGAGAGCTTCCTCCATCCCATGCACTGTTTTAAAAACTTTACAGCATTAGCAAATTCATCCCTGCCAAGAGTCATCTGGGGGGGATTATTTTGATTAGATCCATTTCAGAGATAAAAACAAGAAGTACAATTTTAACAGTGAGTACTGAATTACTTGTCCTAAATGCACCCTTTTCATGACAAAGGAAAGTTTAAATACCTAGTAGTGTCAAAATTTGGACGGCATTTCAAAATCGCTAGGGTTTTCCCCTTGAACAGGGCAATGACTAATATCGTTGCACAAAAAGTCATAGGATCTTAATTTATCTGGCTGTTTAGCATTGGTATCGTGGTGAACATTCCAAATTTACGACTTTCATGGTATCATCCCAAATCTGTGATTTCCTTAAAAAGTTTATACCAAATGGAATGTATATTTGGGGAAGAAACATTCTGAATAACGTGGTGTTTTCTTCTGGTCTTTCGTGGCCTCCACGCACAGTGGAAGCCCAGACCCTGTTGTACGTGTGGGGCCTGTGTGTAGCTCACGTGTGTAGCTCACGTGTGAAGGTTATGCATGTAGGTCATATGTGTAGGGCTTGGTCTTACCAAGATGTTCCGTGGCCCCCTCATCAAGCGGCCGTAGGGAAACCGAGTCACGAGGTGGACGTGGACAATTACCTGGAGCATCAGGGCAGCACCCAGCGTGGAGCCCGTGGGAGAAGGTCCTTGGACACACGTGGCTGTCACTCTCCCTTGTCAGACCCTGAGAAACTGAGTGGTCCGCGGTGTTTCGGAGCTCGAAGGAACCAGAGACACCGGAATAAAAACGCTTCGCCTCACGGATGGGGAGATGATGTTGCAGTGGGGCAGTGAGCGTCCACGTTCTGTGGCCACTTGCGCAGAGCCAGCGCGGACCTGGCTTGCGGGTCTCCGCCCGGGACTCCACCATCCCCCGCTGAGCACGGGACAAGGCACGGACATATGGACGAGTTCTAATCGCCCACCGGCCGTGTATTTGACCCACTGAAGAACACAGAGAAATCAGGAATATTCCGAAATGAGCTTTCGGTTATCGGAGGACAAAAAGGAACCTGATAATGAGGTTGCTCTGTCCCTGCCCGTGTCCTGACTCCCAGGGAGGAGCAGGCGACGTTGCTCTCCTCGCAAAGGACGGGGACACCCAGCGCAGGTGACGGAGTCCCTGCCCCAGCGTCTTCCACTGATCTGCTGGCCGGCGATGGCTTGATGGCGTTTGTTAGTTTGGGTGATTTTTGGAGTCAGCGTGATCTTGTTACGATTGTGTTACATCTGCCGCAGCCGGCCGGGTAGAGTTCGGTGTGATTGCGGCCACGTCTCTGCGTCTGCACGGGCACCGTGCTGCTCCAGATAACTAATCGAGACTTCTGTTAGCTCATGGCGTTAATGGACGCTAAACCAAGGTTTGTTTAAAATACCCGGCTGTACGAAGGACACATCTCAGACACACACTTTTTAGTGTGTCAGAAGGTTTCACCTGGGGAGCACGGCCAAGTCGTATTCTGTTCCACGTGTGGGAGGAGATGGATTTTATACTTGTTCTCGTGAGTTTGTCGGATCCTAATAGTGCACCAGCACAGACTCAGGTGGAGCCTTCCCCCTTTCCCTGCCGGCAGACCAAACGACCTCTGTGCGGCCCTTACTTAGGCGGCCTCCTGGACGTGGTACTTGCCTCACACTCTTGAACGTCCCTGCGCCTCCCGCAAGGCTGACGGGAAGCCGCAGTCACACCACTAGAACAGTCAAAGTGTGAGTTTCTCTTCACAAAAACAAGAGAACTGTGACCAGAAATATCTGCTTCTCCTTGCTGCATGTGCCGCATTTCGCAGACGGAGAGACCCGGTGCTGCGGACCCGGAAACGGCTGGGGAGAGGCACCCAAAGTGCCTCCGCTTGCTTAGCTGTGAGGACGGTGACGCTGCCGCCAGCCAGTGGCCATCCTGGCTTCTTGAAGCTCCGAGACAAAGGATGGAAGCTGAGCACGGGTGCGGCAGAGCATCGAGAGGAGTTTGTTGAGCAAGCACAGCTGCGGACGCACAGGGGCTGCCCAGGGAGGGCGGCGGAGTGAGGGCTACACGGGGTGGGCACACGCCCAGCACACGGGGCCTCAGTGTTGCCCTGTCCTCCCCGTCTGGCCTCTCGTGTCTCTTCTCCTCTCTTTCTCTCGGCCGTGGTTAGGCCCTGGCTCCTCCTCGTCCCTGCCGCGCCGATGCTCCCGCCCACCTCCCCGCACGCACGCGGGCCGGCCTCACCTGTGCTGCTCTGGGGGCTGATTTGCTCCTAACCCGCTGGCCGTGATCTCCTGCAGTGACGTCAGCGCCTCGCAGACCCCCGCGGGGCAGAGGCTGCGCAGGGCCTGTCCCCGTCCTTACTGCCGGGGCCTTTTGTGGGGCCCTGTCGCCTGTGACACTGACGTCAGTAGGGCCGGGCCCACCAGTGTCCCCGCAGCGGGGTGCGCAGCAGGGCAGGGGCCCGTCACCCTGCGTTTGCTTCACCCCTTCGTTTCCAGTCTCAGGGTAAACGCACCGGTGTGACCACGCGGTCCAAGACCAGCACCTGCGGATTTTAACTAAACATTTACTTATTTCTTTGTTTATTTTGTTGGTACATAGTAGGTGGACAGAGTTCCAGGGTATCTGTGATAATTTAAGACATTCATATAATTTGGAAAGATCAAATCAGTGCCCCCGGGACACTCATCACCTTAAATATTTGTCTTTCTTTGTGCTAGAAGCACAGGGACTCTTCTCCTGCAGCTACTTTGAGATGTGCAGTGAATTACGGCAAACCACGGTCACCCGCTGCTCTAGCGCCCTCCTCGCCCCTCACGTCACCCGTGTTCGCACCCTCGCCGGCCCCCCTCACAGCCCGGCGTTCCCTGTTCCTTCTCCTCCTGGCCTCTCCGTCCTCACCCTCGCTGGGGACCTGAAGCCCAGATTCGGATTTAAGGAATCCTGTCAATGACTCGCTTCTCTCTGTCCCTCCCTCACCCTTATTTTGTGGTTTCTTCTACACGGCTGAGAAATACACGAGAAAAATAGAAATAGGTGAGATACTTTGAAAACGTAACGTTTTTCAGAAGGATTCTCTGTTGAACTTGTGGCCTTTTCTCACAACCCGCAGGACGTAAGTTCTCTGCGGCAACTAAATGGCGTTAAATGGCGTTGCCCGGGCAGCGGGGAAGGCGCAAAGTCAGCAGGGAGGGGAACAAAGGCCGCTCTGTGCGCCTGGAGACGCCCCCGCCTGCCAGCCGGGGCTGCAGCTCCTCTCCCACGAGTGGTTTTGCCCTCGGTCCACTTTTCTTCTGCTAGTTTGCAGCAATATAATATCATTCTGTTTTATTTCATTTTTGTGCAATTCTGGATTATTCGAAGCTCATACTTGTGAATTATTTCATCTCTGGGGCAGCCAATGTGGCGGCTGAAGGACGGTGGCTGAGTCCAGGGCTCGGGTGGGCTCGGGCTGCGGCCGACTCTGACACCGATCATGTGACTCCAGGTGTCCCCAGTAACCTGTGTCCCAACATGCTCTCTGCAGTGTGCAAACGCGGCGCCCATTCCACAGGACTGTAAGTGTGAGCCGTGAGAGGGCCACGTGCAGAGAGCAGTCGGCACAGAACTCGGTGCACAGAGACATCCGGAAAGCCGGGGGTTCATCAGTGTTAACCAACTGCTGCTTTCTTGAGTAAGTGTTATGCTCCACGAGGGGGTGAAAATCCTTTTGCAAATGGCACAGTCTACGAATAAACCAGCATCCGAATTTAAGGACTGAATGGTTCACTTTTTACTGAGAAATAATATTAAGAAATTAAGTATTTCCTCTGCATTGAAAAGCTCTGAACTAAACTGTACAAATGCTCGTTTTCAGTGGGGATGTTTGCACAGTGTTTTCTTACACCCAGGGTTATTATTAATAATTCTATGTACTCTAAAAAATACTTTTTCTTAAAAATATAAAGAAATAGATTGCCTTCACAGAAAATGTATAAAAGGCAAATTTAAAGCAAGAAGCAAACAAACAAAAAAATGCCCACAATAAAATCAACCCACATTTTGGTATATTTCTTTCCAGTTAATTTTATCTCTCTGTGTGTTTGTATCAGGAAAAATAGATTTATTTACTTTGTTAAAAAAAAAAAAACAACTTAGATACAACTATGTCTTTGCATTTGGTCACACAGTTTTTGCTACTTTCATAATAGATTAATATATTTATAAAACGGTATTTATTTTTGATATCTATGTCTCTCCTTGCCCATTTTTACTGAAACCTCCTTAGTTCTATTAAGCGGCACCAACACCCCGGAAACAGCTGCATCCTTGGATCCGGGAGGGCCGGAGCCAGCTGACCTGTCGTCTTTTGTCAAAATCCCCATCCTGGAGGGTAGCGCTAACCGCAGACGGGAGGGGCGCTCTGCAAACCTACGAAAATATTCCCACCTGTAGAGAGACATACAACGTTTATGTCTTCCAATTTTGGGAAGTCTTATTTTATAATTTGAAATACACTGTCAGCTAAGCATGGAAGAGGGGCCCGTGTGAACCGGCCTGCGCGGTGTAGACGCCGGCGCAGGCACAGCTATTCGTATCGGCGCAGGACGCGTGTCCACACGTGGGTTCTGTCTGCCCCGCCTCCACCTGGCGGATGCCAGACCGCATTTCTTCAAGGGGGTCGCAGCACAAACGGGTTCCTTTGTTGTCTGTTCCGTGTGTCTGACTCATCAGAAGGAAGTGGCGCCTGCTCGGCAGTTGTCTGTCGTTTTGTTCTATGCCGTGTGGTTTATTTTCACAGCCAACGCTATCAGACAATGTCGTTTTTTCACTTGCATTCTGATTATAATGTTTCATGTATGGCTATGAAAAGTCAAAATCCTGTGAACCCCATTTTAACAAAAGCAACACAAGCAAAATCTCCCCAAAGTGTAAGTAGCATTTGACTTGATTCCTATTCAATGTATTATTCATAAAAAGATTAAAATTAGGTATGCTTAAAAATTAATGCCGGTTTAGAAAAAGGCAAAATCACCACTAAAATAAATCAAGAGAATGTAAGTCTGTTTCATATTGTTCATGGAAAAAAAAATTCTCTGCTGAAGTTTGAAAAACCAGACATGCCTGTGGTGCTCGCAACCGCCTGCTGTTTCCAGTAATTCCGTCGGTGCGGGCACAGAGTCAAGGCAGTTACCCTACAGGGGACGGATGTTCCTGCTGACTGGGTCTGCAACCACAGCTGACCCTGCGGGAGGAATCCAGCGCGGAGAGAACGAGGACCTGTCAACGGCGGGGACGGACGCTGCCCAGAGTCACGCCTGCTTGTGAGCCATCCACGGCAGCGAGCCGCTCCGTGAGCCGTTCCTCATGCTGACGTGCGAGAAGCTTGGCCGGCTCAGCGTTCCGGCTCCTCCCTGCTGTGCTGGGCGCTCAGGCTCAGCCAGGGCTGGGCTGGGGTCGCCTGTTTTTCTGCTTAGAGCAGCTCTCCCTCCCGGTTCTGCTCCCCTGTCTTCATTCGGCAGCGCCGGGCGTCACCTGGGCCTTGCAGATGCCTGTTTCTCCCCCATGGCCCAGGTACTCAGGGCCCTTAGATCTCCTCTGGCCCCGACCCTCTCTTCGGCAACTGTCCTCGGGTGAGGGACGTCTTGCAGACCCAACGTAGCCAAGCCCAGGAGGGGAGACCTCTCTCTGGGTTGGAAAGTCAGGAATAAACCAATACCCTGGGAAAACGTGCATTTTCATGATCTGTCTTTCGCATCCTATGTGTGCACTCTCATGATCGATGAGAACCATCCCACAAAGAAACTCCCACCACAGATCGTGTGACGGAGGCAGCCGTCCACGTGTAACCCTGTGTCTCAGTGCTGGCACGTAGAAACCGCCTCGACAGGGTCATGCTGCCTGAGTCTAGTGAGGCCCAGGGAGGTGACGATGGCAGCAGCTGACGTCCAGTTCCAGCCGCAGACGAGAGCGGACTTTTCTACGTGTGGACACTGTCTAAACAGAGAGGACGTTTGGTCCCAGACTGCTTGACCTCAGGCTGCTGCGTGTCCCTAAAGCTGACACTGATGTAAGGTGGCCCCAGAGCACGCATTCTGCACGGCCGTGGGACTGGGAGGTCCACGCTGGTCAGGAGCAGTGGGAGGAAAGCCGGGCCCCGGTGAGGGGGCTGGGGGAGCGGACGGAGGGCGGCCGGTGTCCACCCCCTACTCTCTGCCTCCTGCGGCACCTCCGACTCTACGACCACACGATCTCGAAGAGATGCTGTTTCTTCGGGATTTCAAATCCCGTCACTGTCCTGACGTAGCCCAGCTGAGCCCCGGCTCCTTAATCTGTGGACCGAAAGACGCTCAGAGCCCTGCCAGGTAAGAACAGCACCGGTGGGAGCCGGCGCTAATCTGATGGCGGGGTGGGGGGGGGAGTAGGGACTTCCCCAAGGCAAGTGACGTGTGTCACGTTCCGAGGACTATTGGACACCTGGGTCTGAAACAGCCCTTTACTGCCATGAAATGAAGCCGGGCGTCCTGGAAGGCGTCGGGTAGGGCGGTAAACAGAGTTCCTGGTCTGGTTAACACGCGTGGGTGACAGGATGAGGCAGCTCCCGGGCATGTCTGGCCCCCAGATCTGAAGATTACGGGGTGACAGTTATAATGGCCCCCAAATGGGAGGACTGGAGTTTGGACACGTGTCTTCCATCGGCTCGGGTTTGGTGACGGGGCACAGGCGGGTGAGCGGGGTGGCAGCGGGGCCCCTGCGGACCAGGACTGTGTTTTCCGAGCGCTGGACACGGCTGGGCCTGAACTCCCGACCCAGGGAACTGAGGTACAGGGATGAGGCAAGGTTAGTTCCCCCAACCAGACCCCCGCCCCCACCGTCAGGCCCAGCGGGAGGGCTGAGAAACACAGAGCCGTTTCCTGCACACGCGGGCCCTGGGGAAGTTAGCGCCACGGGGGAATGATCCTTCCGCTGGAGGAAGAGTCGCTGCCTGTGCGGGCGGGCGGACTGTGAGCTCCGCTGTGTCACCAGAGATCTTGAACCAGGGGGAAAGCCGCAGGCTGTTTGACACGGCACGGAAACAGCACTGCGCTCCGTGCAGATTCCTCTAGCAGATCCAGTTATGTTCTTTGCAGTCAGGTACATGTCCTAGGTTTTTGGTATTTTTTCTTTCTTTCTTTTTGACTGCTCCTTTCCAGGCGAGATTTTCTTCTCTTCTGAGAAGCTATAATTACGCCAAGAAACCCTCAGTAAATTAGACTCATTTAACTGTGCCGTGGCAGTTAAGGTTTGAGATGCCTGAGCGCGGAGGATACCGAGGTGTGACGATTCACGCACTTTTCCAAGAGCAAGGCCGGCGTCGTGCACGTGCGGGAGCCTCGAGAGCTGACGGACGGAGCGATGACGTGTATTTCTGGCTGTCAGTGGCTCCGACGGGTAACACTGAACACGAGTGGGGAGGACGGTGGTAGCGCGGGAAGCTCCACGCTACGGAGAGCAACTAAAATGGGAGGTTAATTTTCAGAAACAGCTAAGAGCACTTGTGAGGTGGCCCAGGCAGCCAGGCTCGCCAGCCAAGGCCTCTGAAGTGAGGGACAGAAAGTGACGGTGGCCCGTGGCGTCTCCCTGGGGCCTTCTTGGTGCCGCGGCCTAGAGTGGGGACGGCAGCCGAGCTTTGGGAGACAAATGCCACTGGGGCGGAAGGCGGGAGGAGGGGCCAGAGGACACGGAAGGTCACAGACAAGGGCCCCAGGCTCTTCTCTGAGGTGCTCACGAATCCACTGCTCGCACAGACAAGAGGGATGGAATAAAGCAAGAAGATGATAAAAACTCGATTTGAATGAGGGCTGAGAAGGCAAAAATTATACCTTAAAACCAGAGGAAGTGCTCCTGTACACCCCGGGGTCCCCTCTGGGCCCCCAAGAGCTGCATCTCGGGATTGGCCTCCCTCCCCCGGCAGCGTCTAGGGACAGCCTCGCGGTCTCGCCCCTCCCCCGGAGCCAGCGGCAGCAAAACCGCAAGGGGCTTTCCGCCCAGGCCCCGGCGCTGCACAAAGAGCCAATTATTGAGCCAGTGAGGGTTGCCAAGGAGGAAAGGAATTTTTTAACATAAAATTCATCTGTGGGGACAGTGGGGGAGTCAGCCCCAAATCGTCTCCAACTGATGGAGGGGCTTATAAACAAGGGGCTGCGCGCACGGGGCAGGCAGCGGTGTCCAGGCATCAGGAGTCGGCCCGGGGCCTTCAGAACAGCAGCTCCTTTGTCTTGCAGAAATTCTCCACGTCTGGGAAACAACTCAAAAATGTCAAGTAGTTAAAAAAAATCCATATAAGGATCATTGAAATTTGTTCATAGAGCCGGTTACACTGATTCTCTACCAGTGAGAATCAGCCCTCTCGAGAGAAAGTATTCTCTTCCAGAGCAAGTGAGAGTTTTCACAGAAGGCCATGAGCGCTTTTACAGGAAAAATGACCAGTCAGAGCAAGATACAGGAGAAGAGAAATTAGACACTGAGGACAGGACACAGGGGGCCTGGCTACCAGCCGCGACAGACGCAGACGCGGAGATAACTGATTTGCATGCTCAGGAAGGTGGAAGGCAGGGAGGAGCACGGTTTGGGACGAGATAGAACCTATGCTAAAGAATCACATGGATGTTAGAAAACTTAGACATCCAGCCACTCACATTAAGGCCAATGCGCAGGTTTAGCAGCAGACGGGAGACAGAGTCGGGGGGTGGCCAGGCTGGGGAAGCGGGAAAGCCCCAGGTATCCCAGGCGCGAGGAAAAGACGGTCCGTGTGAGATGGGCGGGCCATTCGCAGTGACGACGGCCGAGCACTTTCCCAAACTAGTAAACAGTAGTGATTAAGGCAACGATTCCAGAACTGTCAGAATCTGAGCAAGATAAATACACGTGAGGTCACTCGTGGTCGTGTCTTAGTAGGAAACCAAAACCCGAAGACCAGCAGAAACGCTGAACGCAGCCAAAGGGGAAGGCCAGCACCCCTGAGAAAAGAAACCGCGAGACCGATGGCAACTGTCAGGAATACGGGCCGCGGAGAGCGATGCGGGTGGTGAGAGAAAATGGTCGTCGACGCCGCAGAGCGTAACTTCTTACAAACTAAATGCAACACCTTTTAAACACGCTGTGACCCAGCTGCAGGAAGCCTTGTGTTGAAGGACACACACCGTGATCAATGCTTTGTCCCAGCAAGCGACCAGCGCGTGAGAACAAAGGTCACGCTACCGCTGTCCGCAGCAGGAACGAATTCACCTGTAGTGTTGAGTACGACGAGGGGTCAGAAATGCACACTTTGTGGTCCGTTTATACGAAATTAAAGAGCAGGCAACACAAGGGATAGTCTTCGAGTTCAGACTGACGCCTGCTTTGAGGGCTGCCGACCCGGAGCCGCCTCGAGCGCGTCAGGGGAGCTGCGAGGGCTGCGCCCGGTGGGCGTGGTTGCGTGAGCGCACGCACGTGTGAAAGGTCGTCAAGTTGTGGACGTAAGAAATGTGCCCTTGGTTTTTAATGCCAGGGCCAAAACTTTTAAAATATATGAAAACCTACAACTTAGAAACTTCAAATGTATCTCAAAAATAATTTGAGCCCACTAAAATAAACTTCGATAAGAACCATTAAAAATCAAATTCAGCAGTGGAAATGTTGTATGTCAAAAACTATTGGTATTAGTCAAATTTTACTCTGAAAATATTCACAGCTTAAGATGATTCTCTTGTTAATAAGAATGACTAATAATTATTGCATAATGGAAAGAACTGAAGAAGAAATCACCTCCAATTAGTGTCAAACCCTGCGCCTGGCGTGCTGGGAGCGGGTCTGCACGCTCGGTCATGCTCGGGCGGAAGCCCAGGCGATGCCGTGCACGTCAGCTGCACCTCGCGGGAGCCGGAGGGCGTCCTGCGTCCACTGCTACTAACACCCAACGTTGGCCGTCTGGTTACGGAGCTGGACACCCCCACCCACCTGCGCCATTGTCGCCAGGCTGGGGGTCGACACTCAGACCCTTGGGAATATTTGCTCTTGGTCGGCTTCTGCCCAGTGGTTCCAGCACCCACTGGTGAGTCCAGTCAATGATCTCTGCAAGGATTGTGACATCGTGATTTTCTAATCCTTCATTTTTCCTTAGTTTATTCATCTTTAAAGAAAAGCTTTATTTCGCCAAGAGCGGATGTGCTGGAGTTTCTCTTCTCGAGGCAGAGGGAAGCGTGGTTCTGCGCTGGGAGCCAGCACGCGCCGGGAGGAGCTGGTGGGGCCACCCTGAGAGTGGTTGATGGACAAATCCCTTTTTGGCTGTTTTCTTTAACTCGTTCGGCGTGTAAATACCGATTATATTAACAATGTAGTGATTTCTGTACATAAACCACCATAATTCTTGCCAGCGGGAGCCCCTTTGTGAACCTCCGATTCACCCTGTTACTCTTCAGACGCCTCCTCCCTGATTTTGTCTTTCTGTCTCCCGCGCGCGAAATGGGGTGAGCGATTCGCGAAGAGTCTGGGTCTTCTGTGGGGAGCGGAATCTGGAAACCAAGATCTACTTTCTCGATTTCTCTCCCCTCCTTCTTCTCTTTCTCCTCTTTCTTCTGCGACTTTTATTTATTATTCTCTCACTTTCACCGTGTTCTCCCCGCAGTTCCGCGGTGACCGAGTTCTGCGACACACTCCATGCACACGCAGCCTTCCTGATTCCACGTCCCGTGTTTTCCGGCTCTCTGCTGCATCTGTCGTGGCAGGTGTGTCGTTAGGACGCGAGGAGAGACCTTCCTCAGACTGCCTCCTGCTGAGACTGCCATTTATTTTCCTGAGCTTCGGTACCTTCGAGAGACTCGGGTGGAAAACGCTTGACTCACGTCTGTTCCTCGAGGTTTCTCTTACTTCTCACGGCGCTTTTGAAAAGTCCGATGTTAACTTAATTGTTCACTTATTTATTTTTTTTAAGAGATCTCTTTTCTGGAGGCTCAAGAGATTTTTCTCTCTGCATTTAAACGCCCCCCAGATTAATTTCCTGTTACAGTGACGAAGCCCTTTGCGCCACAGTTCACGTGTAATAACTGCTCTGTTGCGTGGTAACCGCTCTGTTGCGTGGTTTGGTTTCCCTTCCTCAGGGCCGCGTGCGCTCAGTATTGGTGCATCTTAGCGCATCTACCCGGCTTCCTCTGATCCTTTGTATTTCTTTATTTCTGACTCGACTTTTGACTGTTTTTATTTTTATTTCTAGAGTCTTTACAATAGTTTCGGTTTCATCTGTTCTCTCTTTGACACCGAGTCAGTCAGTCTCCATTCGAGGAGGATTCTGTGTCTTTACGAACGTCCTTCGTGACTGTGACCTCCCTTCCCATCTCCCTCTGACTTGTCCGTGTCTATGTTGATTTATAAACACTTTAATTTATCACGGTATTTAAATTTGAGATTTCTTCTTCAACCATATTCAACGCATGGAGAAGAAACATGTCTGGGGGATTTTCGTACATGATAATCTGCTGAAAAGTCAGGATGCTCATTTTCTGTTCTCATTTTTAAAACTCTCCCTGTATACTGAGTTTCTTTCTTTCTTTTCAACAGACGTCACTACCTGGGGAGTCAGGAGGTCACGCGGCTTCCTGCTCCTGCTGCCACGCGGAGGCCGCGGTTGGGAACGGGTATTCCCTCTGTGCCTCCCTTTAGGCTGTTGGGTCATCAGCTTCCACCCCCCTTACCTGGGGAGTGACGCCTCCGGGACCACCCGGCAGCCCGCGGCCGCCCCGCCCACCTTCGCCCCTCCCGCAGCCCAGATCCCAAGTCACCACGGCTGGGACTGCCCCCGACGTCCCTCCCGGCACGGAAACCTCCCTGTCAGCGGGGAGGCCCGTCAGCCCCGCCATTGTTCCCTCCCCAGGGAAGTGGTGAACACTTGAAAACCAAGTAGTGTCAGATAATTTAAGATTTTTAAAGACCATAATCAGTTCAGGGATGATTTTTGCGGCTACATGAGAACATGTCCTTACTTTTGGGAGCCACTTAGGGAGACTTTAGAGGGAAAAGACCCGACGGTCTTTGGTTTTACTGTAAAATACTATAATTAAGTAAAAGGAAGAGATGACATGAACACCACACGCACACACGCACGCACCCACACACGCGCACACAGGCAAGGAAGAAAGCTGTCAGACGTTTTGAATCCTCACTATATTAATCTACCACATAAAGTAGGCCAGTGTGTCTTATTTCTCTTCAGAAAGTGATGGATAAAGCCTGTCACACACCCCCGGTGTGTTGTTACGTCCCCACACACACAGGCAGTGACGCCAACCACAGGTCACTCCGGCCCACAGAGGACGCTGGTCCTCACCCGCCTGCGTCAGCCCCGGGACCCTGTGGGAGGAGTGCGGGGTGGGGAGGGCCCAGGATCCAGAAACGTCACTGAGCCCTGATGGATGTTCGCAGCACGTGGCAAAGTGACCAAAACTAACTCTTCGCACTTCAGTTTTCTCCACTGTCCTCTCCTCGACGCTGGGAACACGGAGGGAAGCCGAGAGGCACTGGGAGGTTGGGCCACAATCCCCGCCTCCAGGCGCGGAGCGAGGGGACAGTCACCGCAAGTCAGCGCAGCACGTGCAGGCTTCCAGGGGCTGCCCCAAGACAGCCCCACCACATGGTGCCAGCCCCGCGACAGCCCTGGCAGGCAGTGCTAGCCCAGCGACAGCCCCGCCACGCGGTGCCAGCCCAGCGACAGCCCCGCTACGTGGTGCCAGCCATGCCAACGTTCGCAAATTCAGGGACACATTTATCTCAACTGCGCTGGACACGATTTAGGGGAGAATTCATTTCACCAAAGGCGTTTCTGTAAGACTGTGGGTGCCTTGTGGGGGTTCAGCATTTACTATTCACCTTCGTATTCCTAGAACCTTCTAGAGCTCCCAGCACAGACAGGCACTAATCTCACCTCTTAGATGAGAGAGAGGGGAATGAAAGGCCCCGCTGTGGCCCGTGAGCCCAGCACCGGCGAGGCAGCCGCCCACCTGCTCCCCTCTCTGCTGCCATCCCCGGCCGGGCGGGACGTCCTGGCTCTCAGGCGGCTCAGACAGCCTGGGCCCGGGGACGGTGGGGAGCTGGGTGTGGGGCCTGTGCCATATTTGTAACTCCACTCTGTTGTCAGGGGCTGGCTTCCCAGGGCCGAAACTCTCCGCTCTCCTTGCAGTCGACATCCCCTTCTGCTCCTTCCCCACCGCACATGTCTGCTAACGACTCTGACTCTGCTGGGGACCAGGCGCCTGACCCATCGTGACCACGGCGGCCTTCGCCCGTCGGCCCTGGAGAGGTTCTGCCGTCCACTTGCGGCTAAAGAGATGAATTAGGTCATTTGGGGAAAATATTTTGTCCCTGAACAGAACACAATGCCGCTGTCCTCTGCCCCGCCTTGAAGTGTCTGATAGAGACAAAGATGTCCCCCGGCCGAGGGGAAGTCGAGGCAGGGCCCCCACCCCGTGCCTGACGCCCTCCTGACCTCCACTTTTCCCGCAGGATGGGAAAGAACAGATACGTTTCTGACTAGGCAGAAATACACCTATCGATTTCCTTGCCCTGACCTGTGAACACGTGGCAGATCCGCGTGGCTCACCTCAACACTATTTCATTGTCACTGCTCACGGTTTAGTCACCTACCGCCACCCGGGTGGGGCTCCTTGCCCGCCACCGCCGCGGGGGCCAGTACACAGAGACGGCAGAGAAGGAGTTTCACATCGCAGGGGCCGGGTGAGGAGAGGGGAGAAATCCCTCAACTCCACCTCCTCGAGAACTTGCGGGCTAAGGACTTTAAAGGCGGTTTGGGGAGCAAAGGGCCAGGGACCTGGGCCTGCTGATTGGCCGGGGATGAACTCGCAGGGGAGGGAAGCAGAAACCGCCTCCTGGCTGAGGCAGTCCTGGCAGAGGGATGCAGGGCCTGCTGGGTCGGCTCCCACTGACGGCCGCGGTCCGGTTGGTGTCGGTTGGTCCCCCGAACGCGGAGCCTGGCAGACTCCTCGGCGACCAGCCTCAGGTGTGGCAACAGCAACGCTACTGCAGGAGCAGCTGGGACTCACGGATCCTGCAGGCAGCGGCTCCGCAGGGGCGGGTGAGGGAACAAGGCTGGTTAGCTGTTGGTGCGTCTGCGCTTCCGAGGAAGTCAGACCTCGACCGCAGTTCTTGCCTCACGGCCTTTCGTGACTTTAATGCAGGCGGTTTCGGTTTTTCTGCTATTGAAGCCCACGGCTGGCTCCCTCGACCCTCTCGGTGTGCACGGCAGAGCGGGCGCAGGAAGCGCTCCCCGGCTCTTGCGTCCGGCGGTCGGATGTGGGATTACTCGCTGCGCGTGCTTTGCGGAGCAGTCAACGTCACCAAGCCGGCAAAACACACAGGCTGTCGTCCGCTTGGTGAAGTCGAGGGAAAAATAAAACGGACAGAAAGTCCAGGGGATACTGTCTGAAACATGCTCGCAATACTCACTTTCCTGTCCCTGCTCATCGAGTCCGCGGACCCTCCTCCGATGCCCCGACCTCGCGACACAGACTCGGACGCTCCCTCCTTGCGTCGGGGTGACTATTTGCGACCTACGACCTCAGCTTTCCACTCCAGGGTTTTCTCCCGTTTGGCTCTATACCCCGGGCCGCACTCACGGAACGTGACCCCCAGATTGGAACTGTGACCAGCGTGCCCTGAAGGTCAGAAGGGCACAGCCTGGCGTGTGAGCGGTCAGAGAGACGGCGAGTATTTGGCAGAGACGTGGGGAAAAAAACACCAGTTCTGAAGAGCAAGACCCGTTTTCCGGCAACCCCCATGGAACACGGGGCCTTTCTGAGGCTGAACGCGCTGGTCTGCGCCAGGTTTCCCTCGCCACCTCTAACCGTCCGTCCTGCAGGAGAAGCAGCTCTTCCACTCGACCCACAAATGTAAAAATCCAGTGAAAGCAGGATGTGTTGATAGAGGGACGTTTTGAGACAAGTTGCGTTTTCTGATGTTTTTCTTTCACCAATCCTGTCGACGTGATTGCTTTGGAAACTTTCTTTTCAGTAAGACTTGCATGTCTTTTTCAGCAGTGGCTTTTTAAAAACTTATTCAAGCTAAGGATTCAAATATTACTAAAAGCAGGGCCTGTGGGTTGCTACACATGGGCCTAACGGGAATGAGTTTCTGTCGCGCTGTGTGAAGACCAGGTTGTACTGTATCTGGATGTAGTGACCCTCCTACTCCTGGCTACGCTGCATTGCTGGTAACCGTGGGAAATTCACAACCGGCCGTAAGTGCTGTTGGTGACTGACCCCAAAACAAATGTGGCAGGAGGAAGCCCAGAAAATGGGTTTAGGTGACTTGGTGAATTCCCACCCTCCCCGCCCCCTGCGTCTCCAGATGCCCACAGACACCTACAAAGGCAGGAGTTCCCAGAGCGTAGAGACTTCCAGATCATCAGATAAAAATTTAAAATGTGGTGACCTAGGAACCACTTAATAAAATGTAATATTTTGAAGGTACCTTCTATTGTAAAAATGAAAACAGTTTCTAAGGAGCCAGCCGGTGAGAGTCAAGGAACACGTGCCGGGGAAGCAGGCCTGAGAGCCCACGAGCAGGATAATTCACCACCGGGGAGGAAGGGAACTTCTGAGAGACAGACGGCCCTCCACGCAGCGCGAGCTCCCCCTCCTCGGCCCGCGCCCCGCGGGAGGTGTCCACAGTCCTCAAATCTTGTGTCAGGTTTTGTTTTTTGTGTTTTTTTTTCCTCAAAAGTAAAGAGATAACAACAAAGCTACTGTGCTACTGAAATTTGTGAAGCTACAGAAATATTTATTTCCATGCGACATTGGTATCGGGTGGTGCTGAGTCTGAGGTGTCGGGCTGGCAGAGGGCGGGGCAGACACGCAGACGTCTTATTGGATTTTTATCACCTTGGCTCAGATGTGAGTAGTTTTTATTCCAGTGGCTATGAGTTCATTTTTCCCTGCTAGACTTATTCTAAACATGGTCAGTATAGACCATAAAAAGTGATAATGTGTGATTAGTGGTTAGAGGCTAGTGTTCTTCCAATGTATTTTCACATTTTGATTTGTACAAATATTTAAAAATACGTAAATTTTCCATTACCATTGAAAAAATACATTAAATAATGCTTTGGAATCGTACGCAGGATTTCCAGCACATGTGAGGCGCTAACCAGCTCTTGCCGCGCACTCAGAAGCGCTGCCTGTGGACTCCTCCCTCCCGCGTCCATGCTTTGCTGCTTTTGCCTCTGTTCCTGGGCACACCGTGGTTTCCTTCGTTTGCTTTTCCTCTCCATTTAGAAAGAAAAGGAAGAACACAAGAGAAACAATAGTCTACCAGCTTCTATGAACTACAGGGCTTTGGCCTGCGGTTTCTGGAGTTGTGGAGGGCGGGGGAGGTTCCTGGTCTCAGCTCTGGCTGAGTGGG
>NW_012155441.1:17296-63159 GCF_000956105.1 Propithecus coquereli | reverse complement strand
GGTGGGGCTTGGGTTGGGAGCGGGAGTGGGGGTGGGGGTCCCACAGCTGCCCGGACACAGAGGGCGGGTCCTTGGCTTTCCTTCCTTTTCAAGCACGATCAGTAAAACGTGGAACGGGGCGTGAATTTAGCCAAGAAAGATTAATCCTGAGGTCAGGGACACATTACAAAATGCACCTTGATTGAATTTAAAGTAGGCTGGTACCGCGAGTGCCAGGAATTCCTGAGGGAAAGGCTGAGAACCCCCCGGGCTCAGGGTGCGCGAGAGCAGTCAGCGTTTGTCCCTCTCGTGCCTGTGTCCTCGGCGAGGCTGGTTGCAGAAGGGGATGTCCAGGGGCCTCGCAGCGAGGACCGCAGAGCACCAGCTGTCAGGGAGCTTGTGGTCCAGGACAGCCCACGAGGTGCCACCGGCACCCGGGGTTTCAGAAGGAGGCCCCCTCCTGTGTGGGTGACGGGGATGGGTTTCTGCTGCATCCGTCCGGAAACGACTGCTTGAAGCATGCACGTGGCCGTCCACGTCACTCAGAGGTGCGGAGCCCAGACAGCTGCTGCGCTCTCCCCGCGCGCTGAAGAAATTTCAGTAACGCGTCTCCTCAGGAGCCGATCATTAGGTACAATTAGTGTCCCTGGAACAGACGTGGTAGCCAGGGAAGAGGCAAAGGTGGACGGAACAAAATACACTCCTCTCCGGTGGGAGCTCACGCAGGACGGACTCGCCGGAAAACACATCGTGACGCTTGGTTACGCATCCAGGATGTTCGATAACACTTGGAGCATTCGGAGCCCCAATAGCTGCGAGCGACGGGGGAACCTCCTCAGACTGACTTGGGGAAGAACAAAACAACCTCGTTGGCTCATGTCACCAACAAGCCCACGTGGCTGGTGGGGCTGGACCCCGGCGTTTCGCTAGGACGAGGCCTGCCTCCCGGCCTCCAGCCCCTGCGTGCTGTTGCCGTCGCAGACTCTGGGACGCGGTTCGCCCTTCGGCAGCTCCCGGCCTCCTCCCAGTCTAGCCCCAGCCAAGAGCAGCCGCCTCTCCCCAGGCCCGCGGGAGGAAGTCCTCAGTTCTGACGGACCCACCTCTGATTAGCTAAGTGTCATTGATTTTTGACAAATGTGACGAAACAAGTTAATGAAGGAAATGACAGTCCTTGTAACAGATGATGCTGGAACAACCAGATAAAAACGTGGGTCACCTTGGCGCCTGCGCCCCGCCATAGACAAATATTCATTAGGGGGATCGCAGACCCAGACATGCAAGCTAAGCTATAAACTTCTAAGGGAATCCTGAGAAAATATTTGAGACTTTGTGGTATTTTCTTATTTAGGAAACAAAATGAATGTACAACAGAAGAAAAATTTGATAAATTGAACTTTATCAGAACTAAAAAACTCTGCTCTCGAAGAAACGAAAGGAAGGGAAGCCAAAGCCCGCATGGGGCTCGTGTCCGGGACGTGGGGGGAACACTCACGGCTCAATGATGAGGCAAAGAACAACCAAAATGAGCAAAATATTCGCACAAATACTTTCAGACGGGACATGCAAATTGCCAGCCCGCGTATGAAAAGACGTTTAATGTAGGAAGTCATCAGTGAATAAAAATCAGAGCCACAACGGCCAATATATGAATATGAAAATGGCTTAAATTCACAAACCTGCCAACAGCCTTTTGATATCAAAGAGGATCCGAGAGACTGGGGCTCCCGCCCTGGCCGGGGGACGTAAAATGGTGCGACCCCTTTGGAAAGCAAATGAGCAGCTTCGTTTAGGGCTAAACATAAACTGTCCTCGTGACCCAGAAATTCTACAACTAGGTATTTGCACAAGAGAAATGAAAATGTGTGCCCAGAAAAGACTGGTATTTGGATGCTCACAGGTTTTTTTAAATAATAGCCAAAAGTTGGAAACAGTCCATCTGCCCATCAGCAGGTGAATAAATTCATGGATTGCTGTGTATTCCTACAATGCAATACAATGTAGTCATTAAAATATTAAATTATTGATATAAACAAAGCAGGAGCATGGCTTGAGGCCAGAAGTTTGAGAACAGCCTGGGCAACAGAGCAAGACCCTATCTCTAGAAAAACTAAAAACAAACTTAATCGGGCTTCGTGTCAGGCACCTGCAGTCCAAGCCACTCGGGAGGCTGAGGCAGGAGGATGGCTTGAGCCCAGGAGTTCAAGGCTGCAGAGAGCTGCGACGATGCCACCGTAGCCTGGGCAACAGAGCAAGACCCTGTCTCTAAAAAAATAGAGTAAAAAAATGAAAAAGAAAATAGAAACATGCTTGGTTTAGGTGGAAGATGGTGATAGAGCAACAAGATGCCATGAGGGAGTAAAACGCCCTCGTGGTGAGCGCGGGGCTTGTGCCTCTGCAGGGGGCTTGTGCTTCTCTCCAGCTCTTGGCATTGCCTGGGATCCAGCGACACGGTGGCAGCTCTCCGCACCACTCCAGCCCTCACTGCCAACGCCAGGAGGTGGCTCTGCCATTGTTTTTGTGACAGAGACGTTATTCCAGGGTAACGAGATTTGCCTTCTCTACTTGGAACGTGAGCTGTGGCTCATTGAACGTCACGCCTTCGACTGGTTAGAAGAAGAGGTGTCTCACCTATGTCACCTCTGGAAGAGAAGAAACTCGTTATACGGTGGCACTTTAACCTTCATAAAGTGATTTTAATACCCGACTATTCCTTCTAACAAGAAAAAAAACTTATTCATCAAAAATGGCAACACATCACTGCCGCAGCGTGGTAACTACGCCTCCTCCCAGGGAAGCTGCGGCCCAAAGAGCACGTATGTTAAGAAACCGTACGCATTTGATAAACATTTATTTAAATGGAATTCACACACAAATTTTGTTCAAATTACTGTTTTAACTCACCAAACTTACCAGATTCTGTAGCAATGAGCAGGGAAATTGAGTGTTCGGGAATGTGCCGTTTGAATCTGATTTCTATTTTATCGTATTCTTCCTGCTTTGCCATCAGAACAACCGAACGTACAACACCCAAAATGAAAGCTGCTTAAAACACTTACTTAAACACTGTTAAAGTTAAAAACACGCATGCTAAATCAAGCATGAAAAGCGTATGTAAGTAGTTACCAAAAATATCAACTCATTTTCCCTCCAAAAGCCTAGATAAATGTACTACATAAGGAAAAGAAAATACCAACTAACAGTTGCCTGTCTTGTCTACTTGGCCGGGATTCTGAGATCGGAGAGTAGACGTCATCTCTCCACCAGCCTCGGGACTTCTCCCACCGCCTCACGCAGGTGTTTTTACAAGCAACAAATCAAATGCTAAAGAACTCAACACAAAATAAGGGAAAACATGAGTGTTGTTCCTTGTCTTTAATAAAATTTGCGGGACTGACTCTACCCAAACTAAAATACTGTGTGATGAAATATAAGGTAGAGCGGCAGGCTGAAAGCTGTTTCTTCTTTGCTTCTCCTTGCAGGTGAGAACACAGGCAGGTGAGGAGGAAGCTCTGAGTGGCCACGCTGGACACTGGGACGTGTCCTCACGGTCGCAGAGAACGGGTCACCGTGCGCGGTGAGGAATCGGGAACGTGGCCACCGGGAACACTGAGCGTCACGGCAGGAAACTCGTGGAGCAATTTCGGAGCTGTCACGGAGAATCCAGCTGTGGCCAAAGTCACCGAAGAAAGGCAGCGAGGAAGAGGATGGTGTTTGGCTGTCCAGGAGCGGCAGACGCTGCGCGAGCTTCGCTGCGGTTCGATTTAATCGTCCTGTTCCTGCGCAAAGCCATTGTCATCTCTGCTTCCCACAGCCGTGCCTCGCGTGGAGACCCGCGTCTCCGATGCCCAGATCCCTGCCTCCCCCGTGCCACGTGGTCAGTGAGGGGACAGCACGCAAGGTCGTCTGCTCGAGAATTCCGTATACTTGCCCTTTCTGGGATGAAACCTTGCCCCACATGGCGAGTGGCGCTAATGACGGCTGACGCGCGTAACGGGAAGCGACACAGGTCACTGCAGACCTTCGCTGCACGTGCCTTGTTCAAAATGAATTCCCTGGGGCCAAACGACCTCTGCGCCACGGGGAGGCAGTCGCCCCGAGGGCAGGACATTATCCGTAAGTCTCTGACAACTTTTACTTCTATTTCTTCTTGTTCGAGGAAAAGTACAGAATTGCTTTTAGTCTGAGCATGTTAATGCCCAGCGCACTGGCAGAGGCCCCGGAAAACCATCACACACGTAAAAATAATTAAGTCCAACATGACTACAGCTGAAAACACGTAGCTAGAAACAGCACATTCCATTACTGTGTGTTAAAGTCTAAATATTTTCACGCACAGCCTAGCCATAAATGTCTTACCGCGTCTGAGAAGAGCCCGTCGGAATGGTCATTATTTCTCCGTTGAGCGGCTTGCATGGGAACTTTCCCTTTCAGTCGGGGAGCTGAGATCATGCGCTCTTCTCCCTTGCAAATAGCATTCATGTTTCAGTTCATGATCTAAGCGATTGCATCTCATTTAAACTCGGTGAAGTCCAGCCAAAGGAAAACAAATAATTACTAAAAATAGATCTAGTTCCTTAACTGAAAATCTTCCACTGAGGTCAGGGCGGCTCCTTCAAGTAACTGGCAGATTAATGGCCGGGAGGCCGCCCCACCTCCGGGACCTGCAGGCGGGGCAAAGGCACAGTGCAAACTTTGCGTGTGCGTGTGTGTGTGTGTGTGCATGTGTGTGTGTGCATGTGTGTGTACGTGCATGTGTGTGCGTGCGTATGTGTGTGCATGTGTGTATGTGCATGTGTGTAGGCATGTGCGTGTGTGCATATGTGCATGTGTGTGCATGCGTGTGCACATGTGTGTAGGTATGTGTGTATGTGTGTGCGTGTGTAGGTATGTGTGTATGTGTGTGCGTGTGTGTGCATGTGCATGCGCGCGTGTGTGCATGTGTGTGTGAAATCTCGGATAGACGTCCCTGTCTTCACATAGGCTTTCTGGACGTGTTGACGTAAGCAAACGAATGTTGTTCGAGTCATCAGAGTATGTTAAAGCGTTAGAGTAAACAAATCCTTGCCCAGATGAGGCTGGTGGTCTATGCACAGCCGGAAACTACCCTAGAGAAGGAAGAATGTAAATCACTGTGGATTATTCAGAAATTAAGTTTTTAACAAAGAGGTAAATTCCAAGCTCTCTTGTGCTTGGTCGTAACTCCAATCTCCGAGTACTGAAGATCTTCACCCCAATCTAGCCTTTTAAAAGTGAGGTCTTCTCTCCCACCTGCCGTGCCCTCCTATTCACTGCTGGGTTAAAAATGTTCGCTGAACACCCTCTGGGTGCTAAGCACTGTTCCAGGAACTGGAATGCGGCAAGTAATGCTGCACCTAAGATTTATTCCTTAAGGGATAGGGCTCTGCGTTCCCTAACAGCGACCCCCAGAAGGAACGCCTTTTGCGCCCACGAAAGCACTGCTTGATCCTGTGGCCCTAGAGACGCTGTTAATAGCACTTTCATTATTTTTTATGTTGCATTTAACAATGCGTTCTTTATGAGAGCATTAAATTGCTTAAACATTATCTGCTACGGTCGACATATATTCAAAAGACCTTATTGCCCCTCAGTGAAACATGGTCTTGCTCGGTAACATTTGAGTCACGGACTGTATCAGTTGCCGGGAACACTCCCCGCCCCCTCTCCCACCTCGTTTTCTCTCCAGAGCACTCCTTGCTCGATAACACACCAGAAAATGTGCTTCTTTATCCTATCGAATGTCCCCCTCCTCCGCTGGAGTGTGAGTGCCGTGAGCAGCTTAGCGGTTCTGTTCCCATGAACGGGGCCAGCCTTTGAGAGTGTATTTTGGGAGCAGCCTTGCTCACTAAGACAGTCACTCAATTCGTATTGCGTTTGGTGTTATCTGGCAGGGCCGGCGGGATGGGAAGGTACAAATTAGACGGTGCGTTTGAAGGACTCAGGCGTCCACTGCCAGGGAAGTGACCGTCCCGCCTACTTAGTGGGCCAGGGGGAGATGCGGGGGGTAGGAGGAGGGTACAAAGCTTCAGTTGTGGGAGGAGAGCAAGTCCTGGGGACCCAGCACACAGCAGTGTGACCCATGTGCCCTGCCCGTGGCCACCTCTCCGGGGACCAGGGCGCACCTCTCCCTGCACTGAGTAACTGTCCCCGTGGCGGTGCAGCGAGCACAGACAACACGAACCAATGAGACCGTGTCGCACACAGTGGACAGTCCTTTGAATGCACAAGCTCATGCATTTCACACAGATCTTCATGCTGGGGCCAAGAAGTTCAGACGGTTAAAGAGCATGTTCACGGCCACGCGGCTGGTGTCGGCGGAGCTCGCAGCTCCAAACGCGCGCCCGTGCACTGCCTCACCCTGTGCACAGGACCGAGTCTAAGATGCACACAACAGGCCTTGGAGGGGCAGCTCCATCTAGAGACTTCAGCAGGGAGGGGAGAGGAGATGCCTCTGCACCCTGGGGGGTTTGTGTCTTGACCCCAGTTGTGGCTATATATATACTCTTATTTGTCAGTCGGCCAGCTTGAGATGTGTGCACACTTTGCTGTATGTTTGCAATATCTCGATTTAAAAGATTGTCCTCAGAATTAAACGTGGTGGATAGAATAAACTGGCTTATCCCTGATAAAACGAGTTTCTTGACTTCAGCCCAGTGTCAGAGCAGAAGTGTCTGCGGACGGACGTGCTGCCGGAGTGAGTTCAGCCCCGAAGACGGGATGATCTCACCCTTGTAAAATGCTGCGAAGGGCGCCGTGGAACATACTGAGTGTTATATATCTTTATAAAAACTGCATTAAAATGATAACTTTGCAAGAGGATGGAGAAAGCCATTGCTGGTGACCAATTTATAGCAAGATAAATTGAGAAACAGACACACAGTATGAAATGAATTCTTAAACAAAATAGATAAGAAATGAAAATTGAGGGGTAAATAAAATAGGCGGGTTCTTTAGAAAGTATATAAAACTTGCCATAGAAAACTGCTGTTCAAACGCTTTGAGTCAAAGTCTAACCCTGTGCAATTCCGTGGTGAGCACCCGGCCAGGGAACCGTGAAATCGCGAGTCTGCATTGCTTGAGGCGCAGAGGTGAGGAGGGTTCCTGAGGACAAGGGTGCTGTTCTTTTTCCAAGCAGGATCTGGGCAGAGGAACGTGAACCTGTAAGTTCTTCCTGGACTTTGTAACTAAGCGCTGTCACGGAAGAACCATCGCGATGGAACGGTGGGGCCAAGTCCCTTTGATCCTGCAGCGGACTTTGAACGTGTCCTTGTTCTTGTGGAGGCGTCAGTTGCACCGAGACTTTAAAAGCAGTTCCAGCATGAGTTTATCCTCGGTGCAATCTTGGATGAACTCTACAGTTGGATGGAAAGGATTTTATGTGCATAGATATGAAAAAAAATAAAACCAGCTGAAATTACATCTGGAAATAAATCTACCAAGGTTACTAATGAAAGAGGATCTCCTATTATGGGGAAAAATACGATTTAAAGTTGCAGGCACGGTAAGTATCTCTGTCACATTTCTTCCTGTATTTTACTCTTGTTGGGTTAAATGAGCAGGAGGCTGTCGCTTGAGGCTGTTTCTGTAGTTCGAGTTCCTTAGTCACAGGTTGCCACCTGACTCAGAAAGCACATGTGCCCAGACCCAATCAGTAGTATTCTTTTTGTAACAAACTGCCAGGTTCCAGCCAATCACAAGCAGGTGGGTTCCGGCCAGTCAAAGGCAGCCAACTGTCACGCCATGCCCAGCGAGGCACATGCTTGGCTGTAGCCAGTCAGGGATTTCTTCTTTGCCTGGAAGAGCTCACTGCTCACCCCGGGCAGAGCTCTCCGAGCCCCTTCTGGTCCTGGGCTGCCTGGTTCACGAGTCATTCTCTGCTCAGATAAACTCTATTAAGCTAAATTTGTCTAAATTTTTTTTAACATTTTTAAAGTTAAAAAAGTAAGTAGCATTTTTAAAGTTCGTAACCAGTCACCTGGTTTTGTGATTTTTTATTAATGTCTTTTTCCTCCACCACACTTGAGGTTGGAGAGTGTGTCTTGTTCACTGGGTGTCTCCAGCACCCAGGACGGCACGCGGTGTGAGATAGGGAGCCATCAAATGCTGCGCCCACAAACATGAGCCTAGTGTGGATGGTGGTAGGCTCCGTGAATTATTTAGGCTTCCAAGAAGTTTAGTAGTCCTTTCGCCTGCTTGGTCAAAGATGAGATGGCTATACGTGGGTGGTTTTGCATCTGGGTTCTCTGTTCTGCGGTATGTGTGTACTGTGGAGCACTACTCAGCCACAACAAATGATGCACTAACATCTTTTGTACCAATAGAACTGGAGACCAGACCATCCTTTTAAGTGAAGTTTCTCAAGAATGACAAAACAAACACCACATGTTCTCATTATTAAATTGAAACTAATTGATCAACACTCAGGCACACATACGGCAGTAAAACTCAGTGGAAACCAAGCAGGTCGGAGGGGGAGGAGGGGATGGGTAAATTCACACCTGTCAGGTACAATGCTTGCTATCAGGGAGATGGGCATACTTATAACCTTGACTCAAGCTGCACAAATCAAATCATGTAACCAAAACGATTGTACCCCACAATATTCTGAAATATCAATAAAAGACCCTGGGGCCTTAAACTCCTGTGGGCAGAAAGCAGTCTGAGAAGACTGCAGCCCCCAAAGATGGGGTATTTCCCAAGCCAAACCCAAACTGGGCCAAGGAGGAGGATGAATAAGGAAGAACATTTGAGAGGAAGAAAATAGAGAAAGAAGGAGTGGCCCTTGAACTCAAAGAAGATAAAATCTAGTTAGGGAGAAAAGGTTAATGATGTAGAATAATTGTAAATAAAGCAAAAAAAAAAAAAAAGAGTTTGAGTAGGTGTCCAAAACTGGGTAGGATTTGGACAGATATTGCAAAATCCAAGGGACATTTCAAGTAAAGGGATGGACAGAAACAAGACCAACAACAATGACTTCATGAGGGACGGTGTGGATGCCCCACTTAGAGTGGGCTGGAAAGTCAAGTGTGAGTCTGTGTGTTGTGGGTAGAGGACAGGACCAGGCAGTGCCAAGCACATGAGCTTAAGCTGGCGTGGTTACGGCAGAGCATTACGATGATGGCGGGTGTGGAATGGATTTGAGGGAGAAAGACTGGAATCTGAGAAGTCATCGTCAAAGCAAATTGTATGAACCAGGCAAGTTTTTTCAATTTGAATGGCAACAATTAGAAATAAGAGGAAGAAAATGATGTCAGAGGAATTTTGATGAAAGAACCAGTATCGTGTTACTATCTGGTTGTGGAGAACAAAGGCGTGGTGTAAAATAAAGCTGAACTGCAAAGCTTTTGTGATTTTGAGGACGCTATTTCCATGACGGAAGATTTTTGGTGGGTGTACCACAATCTGGGAACAGCAGGGAAAATGGCGAGCTTGGTTTTGGAGGTATTGGTTTTGTACGAGAGTGGAAAATCCTGGTGGAGCTTTCTGGCTGTAAACAAATCCTAACAAGTCTGATCATTATGGTTGTTGATGTTGTGTAGACGCATTCCTGTGGGGTCACGTTTTTTCTAGCTATGAAGTTTCCTTGTCCTGTAACATATGGAACGTAAGGTTGGAAGGAGCCGCGCATGGGTGATGGGTAAGGCCAAGAGGGCGGACGGGCTCTCTGCGGGGCAGCGCACTCGCGGGTGGGGGAAGAGAACCAGGGTTTGAACGTGGGCAGGGAGTGACGTTCGCACGTAAGAGCGGAAGAAAATCCAGCAGCAAACGTAGGTTGAATAGGTATCAAGTACACGCTGCTTGTGTTTAAGAGGACTTTCGAAGAGGATAGAAGTGCCGTACAGCTTCATGGAGCAGTTGGGAATTTGAGGCGAGAGTTCCAAAACACTGCTCATCAAAAAACCTTATTTTGGTTCCCCAGTCTTCATTTTTATTATTTATTATGTCAGTGGTACCTGGAGATGTGCCTGAGATGTCTTAGACATGTGGGAAGTAAATCTCAAAACTACAGACACAGTTACGAACTCCCGTGGAGACAGGGGCCCGTCGCGGCTTTCTGTGTAGCCAGAGAAGCGTGAGTCCCAGAGGGGGTGTCTCAGACAACCGAGGCCATTTCTGAGAAGAAAAGTCAGCGTGTTCAGTGGCCATCCCAGCACATGGAAACGGGAGGGAAAGTATTATCAATATTTTCACAGACATTTTAACATCCTTGCAAGGAATTTGAAACGCAGTAGAGGAATATCGAGCACAAGAGAGAGAGCCAGAGACGGAGCAGGAGTGAGTGTGTCGAGAGGAGCACGGACGTGAGGAGACTTCACTGCGCACCGACCGGCCGTGGGAGAGCTGCGAGTGCACGGCCGGGCTAATGGAAAGGGAGGAACAGAAAGACGTACTGACCAAGACACAGGACTACCGACATCTTGCTGGACTAGGGCTCGGTTTAGCTTAAACCTTAGACAGTGATAATGGCCATTTTTCCCCTATAAACCATTTTCCAAAGCTTGCAAATAAGTGCCATTTTTAGCTCTGTAGCCTACGCCTCTCTCCCCATCCCAAAGCCAGGGAATGATTCAGGGGTGCCGGTGAGTGCACTCGGGCGTCGTTACGAGGCCGTGGCTCTATTCTTGGTCCTGCTGACTTACTAAGAATATCCACTGAAGTGAACAGTGCCAAGAAGCTTTGAAACGAATTTTTCTTGGAGCCCAAGGCCTCTAAAGTTCTGAGTATTCACAGCTCGAGATCTAGGGATTGTACTTGTCCGGAAGGAACCACCTCGTCTGACTCCCTGGAAGGCTCCTGGAATTAACACCAGGTCTGTACCTCGAGAGTCCAGCAGCCCTGCGTGCAGGGGCGGCTCTCAGGACGCAGGTGGCCTGTCTGTCACCAGCTCCCTCGAGTGGATCCACCTGCCCATATCAAAGTGAAAAGGGGATGAACTTGTGAGCGAGCGCTGCTCTGGCCATTTAACAATTTAACGCAACTTAACAAAAGCTACTTCCCTGTGTCTATTTGCAACTTTGAACTTCGGAATCTGTGAATAAGCTTGGCGACCCATCCCAGGGCTACCCTCAGATAAAATGGTTTAACAAGCAAGTTTCCTGTAGCCCCTGGCAACACTGTATTTGTGGGGCCACCCGGGGGTACAGGGAGCCGGAATTGATAATCCTGTCACCCAGCGCCTGGATTGTGGCACTTACTCCGTCTTAGGTCAGAGGATGCAAAAACACAAGTGATATTGACAATTATGCAAATTATAGTTACATATTATCCATTTATAGTAATAACATGTCATACTAATATAAAATTCACCAATTTATTTAATTTCCAATTCATCCATGAAATATGTATTATTGTCTATATTTTAATGATGAGAATATTAGTTTATGCAACTTAACAAAGACCAAAAAACAGCTAGGACCAGGCATACGCCTTCTAACGGAGAGATCAGCGCTCTGTTCACGTAACAACTGCTGTCTCCATCAACTGTCTGAACAGTATAATTTAAAACTCATAAAACCATACTTTTTAAATAGTAGTTTTATGATACTAGCACAAGAACAAATGGACCGATGGAATGGAGTAGAACAGGGAGCTGAGCAATACGGCTGGATTTTGCAGTACAATAATAATTCTGAAGCAAAATTATCTCATTATGATCGTCCCCAAATAAGTTCTCACATATCCTTAAGAAGTGTCTTATTTACTGGGATTCACACAAATGTAATGCATCACTAAAATTCACGTGTACATAATGCATGCACTCACACATGCATGCATGCATACACGCACACACACATACACACACATGCATATATGTACACATGCACACACGTAAATACAACCATAGAGTGTGACAACACTGAGTGACAAACAAAAATAGAGGAGGAGTGAGTTAGAGGGAAGACAGTGAAGGAAACGCATCCTCCCTCTGTGGCCTTGGTAAATGCGTCATTTCTCGCCCTCGTAACGCCACCCTTGTAGAGCACGGTGTGGAACCAGGCAGCCCAGGTTAGAGTCCTGGTACTCTGTGATCTTGATGCCAGTTACAATGATTGTGACCCTTCGCAAAGTTAACTGACCTGCGTTTAATGTCATCATTTGAAATGTAGAGAAAGTAACCACACTGCCTCCCAGGTTTTGCAAAGATCGGACGAGCACGTTGGACGGTGGTTGTAACACAATAAGGGGCCGATAGGTATCGGCAATATCGTATTCTGGCCTGGTGAAATTTGAATATTTTCAAAGAAAATTTAGAGTTTACATAATAGGAGAAATTAAGAGTGTAGACCCTGGTGTTAAGCAGAACTTGGTCCTAACCACACTTCATACTTTTGCATTGGGGATTAGGCTTCAACGTGAATTTTGGGAGGACACTATCTTTCAAATTATAGCTGACATACAAATACATACATGCACATAAATTAAATGTGTTAGTGAACTTACATACAGAAATCTAGAGTAATCTTGCACCTAACTGAAGATTCAAGAAACAGGAAAGGGAGTCCTGTAGTTTTTCCACCGTTAAGGAAAAGCCAGAGCCTCTCTGATGTTGTCGCACATTGTTAGAAAGTTCAAGAGTCTTTTCAGGACACTGTCTAGTCAAACATTTTACAGGAATTCTGATCATCACAATGAATAATTTGGAATGGGACCAAATTTCTCCTGAGATGCCACTGAGTCCCAGGAGTGAGGGGATTCCTCAGAAGTTCCCACTTGGCGTTCGTTCTATTTGTGGGAACAGGACGTGTGTTTGAGCGAGACGGGCGTCGGCGAACCCTGCTCACCTCTCAGCCTGTCCCAAGTGTCTTCGCCATCCGTGGTGAGCTAGGACAAGGGGCAGAGCACAAGGTCCGCATGGCGACTTTGACGACCTGCCTGTTCGTGGGACACGAATGGGCGACACGGTAAACACCCCTTAAGGTGTGCAGCGAGAGCTGTGTGGGTCAGAGAGATACAGAGACACCACCTGTCTCTGCCAGGCACATCCACGCGTGGTGAAGAGAAACTGCATATCCATTCTGACTTCTGGAACATGGAAATCAGCGCTTCACTGAATGGAATCAAGAAACGTGTGATGCAGAGTATGAGACACGATTTCCTCTGTGTGTGTTCATACCTGGTCCTTATTCCCAAACGCACCTGCAGGCACCGTCTCCTCTGCCTGTAAATACCTCTCACCTCCTTCCAGGCCTTGCTGACCTACTACCTCTAGTTTCCTACAGCACGTGTCCATCGCAGACCCACAGACGGTGCACGTTTCAGCCCACCTAAGCAGGTAATAAAACCGGATATGTTAATGTGGAAAAGTAGACCTTTTTGTTCCTGGAAGTAAACTTTCTAATTCTCTCTTCTACTTGGAATGCACGCTGTAATTGCATGCTGGAGTTCTTCGCCCTTCAGCTTCCTCCAATATCCTTTCCCTAATCTTTACAGTTCTGTTTTTCTCTGTGCAATGCATTTTAATAACCACTCCGTCTAATACAAACTCCAGGAATCCTTGGAAAGCCTCACACGGAGTCTTAACCAGGTGCAGCAGGCATGGAACGATTTCTGTAAAGAAACATTTATTTTTCCCTGAGTGCATTCAGAAATCACTTCCTTTTCTTTTATAGGACATGGGAAATTATATTGTTGTTTTTCTTAGGATGACAGAATTCTCTGAATTATCCAGGGAAGGTCACAGCAGAGCTGCTCGTCACGAATTCCCTTCTGCAAAGCCACGCAGGACAGGACAGGCGGGTGAGCCGGGAGCAGAGCTGCAACGCATTTCAGAAGGAAGGTCCTGATGTGAAGATGAAATGTGGTTGTAGGTCATAAAAGTGTTTTACAAAAGTAAAACAAAATGAAATTAAATGACATCGAAATACAAAAAAAAATCAAGAAGAAAAGGAAATCCAAAGGGGCCCAGAAAATAATACGAAACTTGATGGAAAATGCCCAACTGTAGAAAACAGCCTCATTCTTATTATCTTTTCTGAGAGAAACTTTTGAGAGGTGGGTTTGATTCCCTTCTTTGCAAGTAGAGTTATTGGCAGAGCCAGTTTAAGAAAATAGTCTATGTTAAGGTTCATCAATTTTCAATACTGTTGTAAATATTCTGCCCTTAAAACACATGGTCATTTTTCAGGATTGAAGTTTGGGAATATTTCTGAATATGTCTACATAGAATATGTTTTTCTTTTAATGGTAGTTTTAATAAACTAAAAGATGATTATTTCTATTTAGTTTAAAGCTGAGTGTGTATATGTGTCGTCTGTGTGTGTGCGTGCACAAAGAAAGAAAGAGAAAGAGAGAAAAATATCATTAAGATGTTTTTGAAAAGTATTCAGCAGGTTTTGAGCGTCTGCTAAAGTCTTACTGCACATCACTTATGTTCTTCGAAAATGCCAAAGATGCAGCATTTATAAACGATATCCTCGTATTCACTCCTTTCTAAGCATGTGGGTGTACTAAACTGGCATGATTCTTTAAAGCAAGATTAAGTCTCAATATCCACATATTTTAATTTTTGAATCATTTGGTAGCACGTTAGTAATACTAACTTGGAAGTTATAATAACTTCCATCATTTTAGCACTAATATTCTCATTCTTATTCTAATAAGTAAAAACTCAACAATCATTCTAAAAATAACTTTTCCAATAGAAGCGATAATTCATCGTAACTCCATTCCTTAGAGAAACACCAATTCAACAGCACGTGATGAGAGCTCTCTGTGAATACAGCCTCGAACGCTCTTTAACACAGATGTGACTTAACGCAAAGAAAATGTTACTTTGGACTAAAGTGCTATATTGTGTGTCATTGAATAGGTTCTTCACCAACCATCGTGTACTTCAGCTTATGTTGTGTAGACTTAGAGTTTGGAAGGGTGAATCAGGATTCAACAGAAAAAGTACCAGTTTGTGCAAAGACAGGGCATGAGGAAGCATGATTCATAGATGGACTCACGCTGGTCTGTTCACATCCTGTCACCTCATGTGTCTCTGCGGTGGAGTCAGCCAAGATTGTCGTGGGAGGGGAATGGCACGCATGACCTCAGAACAGAGCGAAGCTAACTGGCCCACGTGTGATGGGACCAGGATCCTGACCTCATCGCCATGGCGACCTAACAAACTGAATTACAGCCACAGCTGCTTTGGTAAATACTGATGCTCTCACACTCATCTTTGATTATTTAGAGTCTATTTTAATAGCAACCACCCACTGTGTTATCACCCCGCCAACCTCACCGTGCAGAGCTCCGAACGTTGTCCAGACAAATCTGTTCAAAATGAAGTACTCCTTGCTCAGTGTTCAGAATAGCAAACATAAAACAGGATGATTAAAAGCATCGCCTGTATCCATGAATGGTTGGTTTCTTATATGAAATGTGTAGTGTTAGTATATGTTCTTACATTATGCCTCGATATTTTAGAATGGCATGTACTGATGATACTTTATTATGGAAACAACAAACAATATTGAAAGAAAAATGGACGCTGAAAAGCCACGCTTATCCATGAGAAAACTAAGAGTGGTGGACACCAGAGGCACTGCTGGGCTGATTTAGAGGAGAGGAACCCTTCGGAGATTGTCCCAGAGCCACAGAAGCTTCCTGGGGACAAAACCCGGGCCTCCCAATCACCAGAGTGGGAAGGCAAACGTCTCAAAGGACGTTGGCCTCTCCGAGGTCAAGGTGAGTTCAGCCAAGCTGTGAGCAACGGTGGACGTGGAGGGATGATTAGAAGCTGGAACATCACCAGACGAAACAACATTTTGTTTATGCTGAAAAGTATCCATGGCACGACACCAACTTTATGGAGAGAAGACAAGGAAAGGCAGTGAAGCAGGGACTGAAAACAGCATTTGCACAGCCCGCCTGTTCTCACGCTGCCTGGGGCCAGGGCCTGACCCGGCTGACGCCACCCTCCTGCTGGACCAATCACCTGTTCAGTGACAAGAGCCCGGCCCGCGTGGAGCCGTGGAGACCAGGCTCCGAGGCTGCCCAGGTGTGGGCGGGCTCCTACCGGAACAGGAGAGCAACACGCTCTGGTTCCCACGACGCTCACTTTCTCCGGAAACAAGAAATACCAAAAATCATGAGACTATTTCCTATCCCATGCCTTTCTGTTCGCAGTGTTCTATACACCACCAAAATTATGAGGTATGCAAAGAAATATGAGTCTCACAAAGAAGATTGAAAAAAATCCACAAATGGTTTTCTGGCTCCAGCATCAGAGCTGGCAGATGAGACTCTGAGAAGATTGTTGCAGCGATATTTAAAGATTTATGGGGGAAAGGAAAGAGTGAGCGAACAGATGAGGTGAGAGGCAGATAAAAGCAAGTTGGGAAAAGCAGCCAAGTGGACATCAGAGATCACAGTGACGAGAGCCGGAATTTTAGAAGTGCATTTGACAGGCTAACGGCGGCATGGAGAGTGCTGAGGATAGGTGCCTACATTTGGAAATGTATCCATAGAAACTGTTTACGCTAGAGCTCGGGGGAAAACATGAAAAGCTGCCCTGAGCGCCAATGTCAAAAGGCCGACAGTCAGGTCCCACGACAGGAGAGACAGCAGGAAGTAGAAAATCATAGGAGAAAAGGTAGGAGACACTCAACACATCTAGAGAGACCCACATCTAAGCCCATCCTAAACCGAAAACAAAAGATAAAAGGAAATTCTAAAAATAGCCAGGTGAAAAATCACTGACATATAAAGAACTTCTTTTAAGTGTTGAAAGAAAAGGAAAAAAACGTCTATTAATTTAGAATCTGTCACCAGGGACATTATCCATTAAAATGAAGACAGGTAAGGTACGTCATTTCCCCACAAGGTAGGCTGACATAGGTCGTTGCCAGCAGACTTGCCTCATTAGAAATGGTAAAAATAATTCTTCAGGCTAAAGAGTAATTACAGCAGGTGAAAACCAGAAGCATTTCAGAACTGATACACATATGCATAAACATAAAAGCTATATTTTCTCTTTTTAAATTTTTTTAAAAGTTGACTTAAAGATAAAAATCACAACACTTTATTGTGGGGTTTATCCCATATGCACTAGTAAAATATATGGAAGTTCTGATAAGCATCTTCTGTTATACCTGCATTTATCATATCAATTCAAAATTGAGACAAATTAAGGTCCACATAGTCCTAGAAACATCTAGAAAGTAATTGAACCAGCGTCAGTTAAAAGTCCAGCAGAAAAAAGACAATGGAATGCAGTTGACCCTTGAACAACGGGGATTTGAACTGTGTGTGTCCATTTATTTGCAGTCTTTTTTCAATAAATATATCAAAGAATTTTTTGGAGATTGTGATAATTTGAAAAAACTCACAAACTGCAGAGCCTAGAAATATTGAAAAAATTAATAAAAAGTTAGGTATGTCATGAATGCATGATATATATGTAGATACTATTCTACTTTATTATTTACTACCATAAAAATACAAAAATCTGTTACGAAAAGTTAAAATTTATCAAAACTTATACACACAAACACAAATCCTACAGAGCACCATTTACAGTGGAGAGAAATGTAAACAAGCATAAAGATGTTAATATTAGATCATTATTGCATAAAATTAAGCCTACTGCATATCGTGCTACTGTCACAGTTTAGTAGCTGTCTCTAGTGGCTATTGCAGTGAGCTCAAGCGTTGCGAGTATCTGGGCCAAAGTAAAACTCTGTGACTCTAACAGTCTCCCAGTGAGGAATTCATTTCTCCAACAAATTGCACATGGCAGGAAAAAGTGATCTTTCAAAGTTCTCACAAATTCTCCGTTGTGTTTAGTGCAAAACTAAACTTTGAATAACACCAGGGGACACTGAGGTCTGCGCTGCGCTGCCCACTGCTTCAGACGGATGATCGATTTTGTAAACAGATGACATAATCTTACGGTATCAATTAATATAGCACTGTAAATTCATTTTATCTTTCTCATAATTTTTAACATTTTCTTCTCTCTAGCTTACTTTATTATAAGAATACAGTCTATTATACATACAGCAAACAAAATATGTGTTAATCAACTGTTTATGTTATCAATAAGGCTTCCAGTGAACAGAAAGCTATTAGTAGTTAAGTTTTGGGGGAGTCAAAGTTCTATGTGGATTTTGACTGTGCTTGGGGAGGGGTTCGTGCCCCTAACCCCTGCTTTGTTCAAGAGTCAACTGTGCTTATAATTAATTACTTGGCCAAACCGAAAGGCAAGAAATGAGGATAAAAATGAAAACAAAACAGAAGAGATATGAAATAAATCAAAAACAAACAGCAAGATGGTAAATTTATACAATTAAAATAAATATAAATTGGTTAAAACATTCAAATTAAAAGGCAGAGATTGTTAATGAAATAAAAGAAGCAAGATTCACAGTCATGAGGCTATTCCTATAAAATAACTTGCTTCAGTTTTAATACTGTTTAATGTTTTACACTCTAAATTTCCACTAATCATTTTTCTGTGTGTCTTTTTCTAAAAGAGAGACATGAGTGTTACAGAGAATGTTTTTGACATCTTGAGTAATTAATTAAAATGCAGAGAACTCAGCATCTTCGACAGTCAGTGCATGGAGCTGATAGGAAATAAACTCTGGGGCAAAGACCTTCATTTAACACAGTGTCACCTGGCGAGATGACCCGGGAGGAAGTCTACGTCCCCAGCTCACTGGTCACCCTCATGTGCCCAGAGCCAGACCTGGCGGGCGAGAGAGTTCCGGTGGCTCTCCCAGCCCGTGTGGCAGTGTCCCACCCGGTCCCTTTGCTGGCACTTGAAGCCAAAAACCGTTATTTCCACTTTGGGAACTTTCCCCCCAAGGAATTGACATCATACCCGAGCATGGAGGTCAAACTACAAAGTACAACTAACCGTGGTCTATTCTTGTCTTGTCTGGTGGGGACGGCATCCACACTGAAGACCCTTCGGGAGAAGTAAAAGCTTCTCTTACGCCTCAGTGATACCTTCTGCGGGGATTGGGAACAGAGCACCAGCCTATTCTTCCACATTTGACTCATTTAAAACCATTCTGTGACTATTTCTAATTTACAAAGTAATTTATTCTCATTCCAGAGTTTGAACAGCTTATAGAAAAAATCAAAATCACCATCAGGATGTCATCACGTTGATACAATTTCCAATACTATTTTGTATACTCATATATATTTTCATGCACACATACACACACACACAACCATATCACGCTGTATGTAGAGTTACATATGTGCTTATGCAGAGCATATCATTAACATTTATAATTTGATTAATTTTATTCCAAGCACAATTTTAATGTTTTTATATGTGGACATATGATAATTCGATTATTCTTCCCTTCTTCCCTGTTCTTGGACTTTTTTTATTCTACCCGTTTTAACTCTATTAACTTAGCTGTGAACAGCATTGTATTTAAAGTATTGAATCCTTCTCAGATATTTATATTACTTACAGTTTAATTATTTCATTTCATATTCCGCTACACATGTAAAATGACATATAAGGTATATGCACAGTTTGTAAAATCAAATAAGAACCCCATATACTCAGGACACAGCTTAAGGTATAAGAAGTTTATTTCAGTCCTTGTGAGGGGCAGTTTGTTTTTCCAAATGCGTTCTCTCTCCCCACTCTCTCCTCCACCCAGGCAAAAGCTACTCTAAATTTTACATTAATCATTCCCTGTTTTTAAATAGATTTGCTGTATATATATATATATATATATATATATATATATATATATATATAGCTTTATATATACATATATATATATACTTTTTGCTTTCTAAATAATGTTTTTATTCAGCCAGCTTTTGACTAATGAATGAATGGAGATATACTACTGAACATACTCTTCTAGAACCTGTTTTCACTCATTTTGCTTTTGAGAGTCGTCCACAACAAGAAGCGTACCTATAGTTCATCGATTTTCACTATGCTTGACTTCCCATTTCATGACGATCCTTGTAAATATATTACATACGGATGCACATTTTTGATATTTCCCCTTTCTTGCCTTTGCCAACACCCTGCTTTGTATATTCCCGTGTGAATTTCTGGGAACAAGAACAAGAATTCTTCTCAGGCGGTGGTTTTCAAACTGGAGTTCGACCCATTTTAATGGGACATTAAGTCAACTCGCCAGGTGGGGAAGAAATTCTGTTTTCAAAGAAATGAATTGTAATGGAAGAGAAGGGAAGGCAGTGGAGGGGAGAAAACAGGACAAAGTAAAAGAAATGTCCAACTGTACTCACAAAGAAAGAGAAAATGTGCTCTGAGAAACTTTCACATCGTGTGTCCGTGTTCTGGCTTCTTATATTAACCGAATTTCTAACTGCTCCTCATAAGAAGAAACAGGTTGGGAGAGGCAGTTTGGGGAATAGGCGTTACAGTGAGGTGACGGCTTTCGGTTCACGGGTGTTCCGCTCAGCTGGGTCATGCAGGTCGCCTCGCGGCGCAGCGGTGCTGGCCTCCTCGGTGAGAGGCGAGTCTGGAGCCGGCTCCGCTTGGATCCGCAACAGCTATTTTGCAGCTACGGTAAAGCTCTGCCACAGGAACTGTTCCTCACTAACTTCCCGTGACTCGCACGAGCGAGTTCGCTTCTCTGGGTTCCTTTATCTGAACCCTAAAGTCTGCAGCAGTAGGATTTCTAGACTCCCCGTGCAAAATGTTTTGATTGCAAGACATTTCTGAAAGAGCCACGTTGGTCATTCTCCTGCGGACACTGTAGGTGCAACAGTGGAGAGAAGGGACTTTGTTGTCCCACGTCACGACCGCGGACAACACCTGGCAGGCGAGAGCACGTCAGGCCGTGATGAGGAGACGCTGTTCCCTTGGTGAATGTTTAATGCACAGACCTGGTGTCGGCCTGGCCAGGAGGATGGTCCCGCTGTGGGTGTCGCTACCCTGGATCTAGCGAGGGATATGGCTTATGGAAGGAGCCAGTCACGCGTGTGGGACGCTCACTGGGTGCGGCGTCATTCTAAGCAGAAGCACCTTGTAGTTTCTTGTTCCCATTGCACGATTTAGGGAATTACAAAATACAGATCTCCCACGAAATGCCAGGTTGCTTTAGGTTTCGACATGAAAATCTGGCCTGAATATGGATGAGTGGCTAAACAAATGCACTTTTCAAGAGAATTTTGATTCGGGGGGATAGAAATCTCCTGGCCTCGCTCAGCGTTCGGTGATGAGAGCTTGTGTGTGCTCGGGGCGGCTCCCCGCCAGCCAGCGCCATGCCAGGGCTGTGGCTTCTGCGAAGGCAAGTTTACGTCTGGCTCTCACTTTCAAAATGACCCGCTCAGACACGTTCTGAAGAGTCAGACAGAGTCATCGGCTCTTTTAAAAAAAACTTCGGCCTGGAGTAGCCCATCTGAAAGCTCTGTATGTCGGTGGGGAGCTCACGCCTACTGAGCGTTCTCCAGTGTCATCATAAAGATACCACGACACGGGACCGAGAGAACCTTCCACACGCGAAGGTCGGAACCTCGTCCGGAGCTGAACTTTCCTGGAAGACGCTCAGGGGGACGTCCCGTGCCCCGTGCTAGCTTCTGTCCAGATGGCAGCTTGGCCCCACCGCGATCCAAATGACACGTCCAATTCCCCTTTCTCAGCTCTCGAGCTTTTCCAGGGAGAGAATGTGGTTTTGCCCTACTTTTAGTGAATTGATGTTTCTGTGCTGTTGCTTTTCTGGTGCATCTGAAAACATATGGATACTTGTGGCCAAAAAAAAAGTCATTTCTGAGTCATCTGGCTAAAGCATAAATTTTTCCAAATACAGTAAAAACCCTTTTATGAAATTCTTTCTTCTACCATAGATTCCATTAGGTCACGGAGCAGATGCTCCCTGGACATGTGGCAATGGTGTTATCACAAGTCCCCGAATCCGGGGCTGTGGATTCTCCCGACTGTTACCTTAAACACTCCCACGGGAGGTGTCCCCCGGCCCACGCTGGGCTGGATCACTGGCCTTTCCCAAGAGCGGCCCCACCTCTTCCTCGCTGGGGGTGTGGCGAGGATCCCCCAAAGAAAGCGCCTGGCAGAGCGGTCAGGGTGGGTCAGGAGGGGGATCCCCGAGAGGCCGAGGACCAGGGGAGTCCGTGGGGGGAAGAGGCCAGACCAGGTTCCAGCCACAGAGCTTCGTGTCGCACTAGATGGTGCCAACAGACAGGTACCACTAACAAATTCCCGCGGGTAGAGTAACAGAGGACCAGAGGGAAACCTGCGCGTGCCACAGAGGAAGGGAGCGCTCGTGCCCTGTGCCTGCCGTGGCTCTGGTGGCAGTGCAAGGAGACAGCCCAATGTCCAAAAAGATGGCATAAGTCACAGCTCGAAAACCTGTCAGAGTGGCTTACGGCAGGTTAATTCCAAAAGGAACTTCAAGAAATTGAACCGTGATACGATTCAGACTCAGGTTTAAAAAACGACACAGCTCAGAAGCGCAGACCAACTGGCGATCGTCATACACAGCTTGTCCTGGAACCCGCCTGTGCCTCCCCGTGTGGGCAGTTTCGATCCGGGTTCCCGACCTTCGCCGCCCTGACGATGCAGGCAGGTGCCTGTGTTCTTGCCGGTGGGACTGGGAGAAGCTCAGGGCAGCGCAGGGGCCGGCCTGGTGCGTGGGGGCCAGAGACAGAAGAGACAGACGCCAGCAGGAAGCAGATGTCGGCTGCGAACTGGTTGGGGATTTGAGCGTCCTCTGCAACCCGCTGCAGGATGTTGCACCCCAATTCCACGGTACAAGTTTATGCCGGCAGCTAGTGTGCCTTAGAGCTATGTGATCGCACCAGGCACTGTGGTCAGTGCCTTACCCGTGTAACTGCTTGAGCGCGGCCACTCTGGGTGGGAACGTGAATTACCAGAGCGCAAGCGTCACTGCTGGCCCATCTGGACACGCGTGAACCAGACGACACCAGGCTTGTCTTTCACTTTCCATGTCATCGCCGACCGTCCTGTCGAAGCTGACCTTGGATGGAGCTCGTGACCCTGGGACCTTGCTCTTCGCTTCCTCTGTGGCCGTCTAGGTCCCCGATTCCCCGTCCTTCTCCCCTCCCGGCCCCAGGGTCAAGCCTCTGAGGAGCTGCACACGGTAGGGGAACACGGGCCGACTAGACGTCCTTGGTGAGGACCTCTGGCCACGGTCACCAGCACTCGCCGCTGAACCCGGCCTCTCCCAGGGAGCAGCACAGAGGGACAAGGGAACCCACTGAATAGCGCTGTCTCCACTCTTAATTCATGAACCAACGAAAATTCTAACAAGCCAGCTATGGAATAAGGCAGCCTTAGTGCCGAAGCTTGAGGCTGCCCAAGCATCTCATGTTCACGATGAACTCGTCCTCTGGACAGCGCAGGGCCAGGGAGGTTCACGCCAGATCCATCCCTGTGGTCCGCGGCCACCTGGGGGTGCAGCTGGTCCTACGTTCAGCCGCACAGTGGCACGTGTGCCTGTCTGCCTCCGTGGTGGAAGGGATCAGTGGGCAGCCTGAGGTCTCAGAACCATATCCAGACCCAGGGAGTAGAACGGGTAGTAGCGTCGAATGCCAACGTCACAGAGACTGACCACACCGAGTGCTGGTGAGGATACGTGGAAAGGAAACTGACGCCAGGATGTTGAATCTGACCTGCCCGTGATCCAGGACTGTGGCTCCGGCGTGGCAAGCAGGGCTCTGTCTGCACACGGAGCAGACACGGTTCCTGTGACACACCCACACGTCTGAGAGTGAAGCCCCTCCTCAGCTCGGCCCCTGGTCCTCTGGGGGACGCATCTCTTGAGGAGGAGGACGTTCTGCTAAGTAGGAGAAATATCCGCTCTTCACTTCCAAGACAGCGTCTTAGCTGCATCCCAAACGCAGCACACTCGGCACTTCTTCATAAATGCTGTTTTGTTTTTAGCAACATATTCTAGGCATAACTTGTTATATTTATGCCTAAGTGTTCCACTTGCTTTGGTACTATTGTAAATGTTTCTTTAAATAAATTTTATCGTGCACATTTAAGATTTACAGCATGATGTTATGAGATAGTAAAACAGTTGCTGTAGTGAAGAAGATTAAATGTCCACTATCATCCCACATGGTTACTGTTTAGTGACAGAGCAGCTAAAATCTGTTTAATTAACAAAATCCCGACCACAACCCAACTGTGCTCACTGTGGTCCTCGTGCTGGACACAGGTCTCGGGGCTGCTTCGTCCTGCGCACCTGCCGCTCCGCGTGCTCTGATCAACGTCTGCCCGCCCCTCCCCACCCCCACCTGCGGCCACCACCGTTTCCTCCTCCCTCTCTGTGTACTTGGGCTCTTTTCTTCATATTCCACATAGCGTGGCGCCAGGCTTATTTCCTTTCCGTGTCCAGCTCATTTCCCTCTCCAAATGTCCTCCAGCTCCACCCGCGTTGTGCAAATGGTGTTTCTGAAATTCAATTCTAGATATTTATTATTGTATGTGGAAATATTTTTAGCTTTCATAGGCTGTTTAATTTATGGGAACAGAGATAATTGTGATATTCCTGATTTTAGATGTTTCTTATTTCTAATATAAGCATTTAATACTCTGAATTTCCCTCTGAGCATTGCTTTACCTACAACACACACTTTCGATATGTTGTATTTCCATTTTGGTTTAGTTCAAAATATTTTTCATTTCACATGAGACTTCTTTTTTGATCCAGGGTTACTGAGAAGTGTGTTATTTAGTTGCCATGTATTCAGGCATTTTCCAGATATATTTTGGGTGTTTGTGTTCAGTTAATTTTGTGATGGTCTGAGAACATATTTTGTACCTTCTCTACTCTTTTACCATGCTAAAAGTTTACTTTACGGCACAGAATATTGTCTATCTTGGTGAATATTTCAATTTGGAAAAAAATGTATTTTGCTGCTGTTAGGTAGAATCTTCTATAAATGTCAATACTAATTGGTGAATAGTACTTAGAGGAAAACAGCGGAGAAAAGGTTAATGATCTTCTGTTTGGCATGCTTTTCCCAAAGGCAACATAAAAATCGTATATTATAAATAGAAAAATTAAAATTAAAAGCTTTTACTCTTCAAAAGACACTGTTAAAATTATTTCACAGACCAAGAGAAAATATTTGCAAAGTACATACCTGACAAGAAGCTTTTGTTCTAAATATATAAATAACCTAATGCAATGGTGACGAAATAACCCAATATAAATATGGGTGAAGATTTTGACGGACACTTCAACAACAGCGAGGACACACGCACAAGTGGCAAACCAGCACAGGGAAGGTGCCCAGAAGCATTAGTCTCCAGGGAGAAGCAAGTTAAACCACAAAGAGCTGCTGCCGCACACCTGTCTACGTGCCTGATGTTTAGGAGCAGGACCGTGCCAAGAATCGGCAAGGAGGGGAGCAACGTGAACTCACACACTCCCGGGGGGAAGGTGAAGAAACCATTTCACTCACATTCTTACATGTTCTAGGCATGGTGTTAAGCTCTGCAAGAAACACAAAATGCAGTTTAGCTGAGGAGCCGAAACTAACACATTAAACGTTAAGTAAAAGCACAAGAGATAACAGTGTAAGGGGTAAAATAACTTCCGCGCAGCTAAATTAAACAAACAAACAGTAAGCCCCGCTGTGAGCCGTCCGGCCTCCTCGGCGAGGCGCATGGTGAGCACCAGGCTGCGGGCAGCGGCTGGGACGGCTCTGTGCCCTCCAGAGGCTGGCGGGCTGCAGGCACCGGGGTGCACAGTCACGATGCCCCACCAGGGACGGCTGGGTCCTTTTCAAGCACTTCAGTGTGACCCTCCTACTGCCGCTCCCCTCCTTCAGGGTGGGCACAGGAAAACCTTTACTGCCACCTTAAAGACGAAGAAACCGGGACCTGGGAGGTGACATTCCTACAGCGTCCCAGCCCCCTCGGGGCACGTCTCCCCTCCTGCTCCTGTCCCACCTCAGCCGTCATCTCTCCACGGGCGCTCGGAGCTCAGAGGGCAGCGGAGGCTGCAGGGCGGAGACCAGGCGCAGGCGCATGTGGGGACACTGGCGTGAGCTGTGCTGGACAGGTGGGCAGGTAGGCGGGTGGGGAACTCACACGGCTGCACACGGGACAGAGGTCCTGAGCACACTGGCCCAGCTTGTGCACTGATACGCTAAGACAAGCAAACAAACTGCTTTTTCCTGAAATTACTAATTAGGTAAAACTCTCAGGTCTGCTTCTCACGCACTTCCCATCCAACTGCAGCACTAAGCGCAGCCCTGTTGGACCCACGCACGTGCTCCGCCGCCCTGGAGGAGGCCGAACAGAGACAGGATTCAACCTGGGCAGTGTCACCACTGTGTTGTGTCCTGGGAAGGTGAGGGATGGCCCCGGGCCGTGCTCAGCGTGTGAAACTCACTTTGGCAACTTTTGCTGACTGCGGCGATAACCTCAGTCGACGGGGAACATCCGTCTGCTTTCATGCGGCAGAGAATCCTTCCTCTCCCCGACTGCGGCGAGACATAGATCATCCAGGACGCCAGGCCATATGACAAACACCAATAAATAACCAACCCCTATCGCTATTGTGAAATGCAAATCCTAGATTTGAAAATGTTTTTCAACATAAAGTCATGGGAATGGAAGTCCAAGTGCCAAAACAAAGTTATATAACAGGAGTAATAAATTAAAGATGCTGAGTAGCAGATGGCGGAGAGGAACAGCACACACGGACTCACACGGACTCACGCGGGCGCGCGGGCGGGCGGCAGCCACGTCAGCCGTGGCCGGTGCCACGGTTTATTTAGAATTCATAAGCGCGCTCAACTCCAAAACCTCACAAATCACTGCTTAGGCATTTTGACAAGAGTTTAGATAAACAGAAAGAATTAGCTGTTGTAGCTCCTTTTTTTCCATAATTGGCTCAACAAACAAAAGAAAAATACCGAGAGTGTTTTGCAGCCGAGGCCGCAGGAATCAGGGCCATGGCAACGCTCACGGTTGCCGGTCTCTGTGACTTGGAGGATTAACACCAGGAAAGCAACCACGGACTCGCGCCCAGGAATGTGCCGGGATTTTACCTGCTTCTGGGCTCTAGTACGCAAAGCGTTCAGCTGCTGCGAGCTGATGACAGGCTGTAGGTTTGTTTTATAAAGTTTCTTGGTTATGAAGGAAGGTTTCCAAATCTTTACCCTGACACTACCGGCTGTTGGATCGCAGGCAATTCACTTCGTCTCTCAAAGCCTCTGTTTACTCATTTCTAAAATGAAATAAAACTCTTAGGAGTGTCCTGAATATCTGTAGAAAAGATGCATTAAAACTGGCTGGCGCGGCGCTTTCTACTTAGATCTTTATCGACGCGGCGCTGTCGCAGCTGTGGCGTCGTGCGTGATCTGCCTCCTTCCTCCATTACTCACTTGCATCAAATCACATTATTCGATGTGAAACCAGCCAGAGTAAGGGAGCCGAGGGTGTCAGAGTGGGACGGGGCACTCCCGTGACTCCGATGAGATGGAGCCACCCACCGAGTGGCCCAGGAACCCGCTGGGACCGCGCAGGCCTGAGCGCCTCCCCCCTCACCCAGAGGTGCCAGGGAGCCCGGGGGACATCGTTGTGGGGTCTCCCCACCAGCCAGGAAGGAATCTTCGTCCCCGTAACTCTGGGAATCCCTTCCTCTCTCAGATGTGCAGGTGACGAACATCATCCTTCCGAGAACCAGGAAAAGCACAACTGGAATGAGAAAAGTCATCAGCCGATGCCGAGATCAAGATGGACCAGGTTTTAAATCATTTAAAACAGGAGTTTTCAAGCAGCCTTCATTACCGAAAAACTTACACAATCAATTACAAATTCTCTTGAAATAACAAACAGAACATCTCAGCAAAAACGTAGACATCATAGAACAGCCAGACAGACATCATAGAAGTGAAGGAATATCATGACATACATTTAAAGACGCCCTGACCAGGCTCGGGGTAGAGCTGTCACTGAGAGGATGGAGGGTGGAGCAGGGACCCTGAGCACAGACGGGGGAGGGGGGGAGGGGGTCACTCAATCTGAGCAACACGGAGGACGTGATGAAGGACAGTGAGCGGCTCCAGAGGCCTGAGGGACGACAATGGAGGAGCCGGCGTGTGCACCGGAGTCCCGGAGACCAGGAGGAGGTCAGGACCAAAGAGAACGCAGAGACACCAAAAGAAGTGCACACCAAACACGTCATAATCAATCTTCTGAAAACTAAAGACAAGATGGCTTGAAACCGCCAGAGAGAAACAGCATGTTGCCGGTAGGTGAACATCAGCGCAAATGCTGGCGCATTTCTCATCTGAAACATTGGAAGCCGGAGAGAAGTTACTCAACATTTGTTCTTTTCTTTTTTTCTGTTTGTTTCCCACATTTCTCAACCACTGGAGGCAAAGAACTGTCAACTGAAAATTCTATATTTGGGAAAAAAATAATCCCTGAGGAATGATGAAGAAATAAAGACATACTCAGAGGAAGGAAAAGTAAAAATAATTTGTTTCCAGCACATCTTTGCTTAAAGGTCGGCTAGATAAAAATTTTAAAGTATAAAGAAAAGATAACTAGAAGAATCTTGGAGCAACAGGATAAAAGAAGGAATGACAGAAAGAGCAGAAATATGAACATATACACTCCAGTATTTTTCCTCATGAGATCTAGAAATTATATTTGATGATTACAACAAACATTGTTACTCCATGTGATAATCAATACGATTATATTTAAAAGGAGGAAATGTAAAAGGACCAAGTGAAAGTAGTATAGTTTCCACATTTTACTCAGAACGGTAGAATGTTCATGTTAATGGATCGTGATAAGCCACCTATTGTAATGCACAAAGCAGGTACTATGAAAATTATACAAAGAGATACCCCCGAAACCACGAGAAATAAATTAAGATGGACTCCTAAATAATATTCAAGTAATGCAAAGAAGGAAGAAAAAAATTAAGGGGAATAAGGAACAGAGGAAATAAGTAGAAACCAAATAAAGTGACAGGGATGAGCCCTGACATATCAATCATTACATCAAATGTAAATGGTCTAAATAGACCAATAAAAAGATACAGATTGGCAGAGTGGATGGAGAAAATACCTCCAACCTGTATACACTTTTAGGAGACTCATTTTAAATGAAATGATATAGCTATTTTGAAAGCAGAAGGATGAAAAACATAAACTGTGCAGCAATTAATCTAGAAAAACAGAAGTAGCTATATTAATATCTGATAAAGGGCTTTAAAGCAAAGACAATTACTAGAGACAAAGAGGGACATTACATAAATGATAAAAAGATCGATCCACCAGAAAGTTATAATAATCCTGAACGTGTATGTGCCAAATAGCAGAGCCTCAGAATAGATGAATCAGCAACTAATGGGCTGAAAGCAAAAATAGACAAGTCCCAAATCATAGTCGTGGATTTCAATGCCCCTCTCAGCAACTTACGGAATGAACAGGCAGGAAAACAGCTAGGATACGTAAGATCTGAAAACACAATCAACTAACAGCATCTACTTGCCATAAATAAAACACTCCATCCAACAACAGCGGAGTATACGTGTTTACAATGTCTGTGGAACCGTCAAATAAACCTCAAAAAATTGAAAAAAATGGAGTTATACGGTCTGTTCTCTACGAAATGGAAGAAAACCAGAAATCAATGACTGAGAGTCAACAGGAAAATCTCTAAACAAAAGGAAATTAAACAACAGACTTCTAAATAGTCCGTGGATCAAGAAATTCTCAAAATTTTAAAAAATACATAAAACTGAATGCAGTGTGGGGAGAGCGGTACTAGAGGGGAATCTGTGGCACTGGCTGCTTGTGTCACAAAGGCGCAAAGGTCTCAATCAACATCCAAGTTACAGCCTCAGGAAACCAGGAGAGACTAATAAACCAGAGCAAGAAGACGGAAGAAAATAAAGAGAAAAATGAGTGAGACTGAGAATAGAAATTCAGTAGGAAAAGATCAATAAAACAAAAACTGGTTCTTCAAAAAATCAATAAAATTAGTAAACTCCAGCAAGGCTGACAAAAGCTAAGAAAGAGATGACGCACATTATAAATACTGAAATAAAATAAAGAATATCACTACGGATCCTACAATGATTGAAAGAGAAAACAGGGAAATGCAACGACCAATTTCTGCTCATAAATTCAGCAAATTGGAAGAAGTAAACCAATTCCTTAAAATCCACAAACTACAAAATCTCCACCAAGATGAAATAGGGGATTGGAATAGTCCTATAACCACCAAAGAGATAGAATTGTTATTAAAAACTCCCGAAGGATACCCAGGCTCTGGTGCCTTCCCCAGAGAGTCCTGCTGGATAGTTGGAAAACAGAAGGCAGAGGCACTTCCCAGATTGTTTTATGAGGCCAGAAATATCCTGATACCAGAACCATAGAAAGTACAAAAAAAGAAAACTATAACTTCGGCCTTCTCAAGGGGAACACTAGACTTCGGCACTAAAATATTTCAATTCCACTCACTGTTCTCCCAACTTACGTGCAATTGTCTTTTTGTACTTTAGTTCTATGTTGTTTTAACCCCGAGACATTATTATTATTATCATAATTTATGCCATTATGGTTGTTTATATTTAACCACATTATTATCATTTTCTTTTCTCTTAATTCCTTTTTTTTCATTTCAGACCTTCATTCAGGATTATTCTCTCCTTGCCAAAGTAAATCGTTCAGCGTCTATTTAACGATGCTCCGCGGGGCGGGGACTTGGTTTTTGCTTATCTGAAATGTCTTTATATTTCTCTGGCTCTTGAAGGTGACGTTGCTGGGTGTGCCATCTCAGCCTGTGACGTTTTTATTCTCGGTCTCCTAAGCCCCACTGTGTTTACCCACGAAGCCTCCGGCGTCTGACCGCACTTCACGGGAGACGTTTCTCTCGCCTCTAGCTGCGTTTAAGATCTTGTCTTTGTTTCCACTCTTCCGAGGTTTTATTAGGACATGTCTAGGTACGGATTTCTTTTTTCTTTTCCTTTTTGGCATTGACTCTTCCAAAATATAGCTTCACTCCGTTTTCTCTACTCTTTCTACTGGGACAGGAGCTTAAACCGAAGTTGGCGCCCTTCAGTCTGTGTTTCCAAGCCCTCAGCATCTCTCCCGCCTTCACCGTCTTGTTGTGATTCTGGCTACCTCTGTGCAGTTTCTTTAGAGCAATCTTCTATTTTAGTAACCTCCTGTCATTTATTTTAACTAAACATTGAGTTTTTTATTACAGTGATTAAGTTTTTTTACTTGTGCAAGTTCCCTGTTTTTAATTACCTCTGGTTATCTTTGACAGCCTCTTCTTCCTGGACTCGTTCTCAGTTGGTTTCTGCGATTCTCATCCATGGTGGCATTTTCGGTGTCTTTGGTGTCTTTAATTGTGAGTTCACTCATGGTTCGACTTTTTCACACATAGACATGGTAAACGGGCTGACAGATCCTCTTTTTCTGAGAGGATTTGCGTTTGCTTCCGCTGGGAGCCTGGGGCGCGACTGGTTTCGGACACCCCTGGAGGCTCCTGTCTTAATGCGGGACCCGAGGTTACTGTCTACTTGGACCCGGGGCAGCCCAGCCTCACGCATGTGGAGTTGCTGGTTAGCGAAGCTTTGGGGCACTTTTCAGTACAGATGTTCTTCTCAGTCCTGATGTTTAGTTCCCAAGGACTCAGTTCCACGGGAAAAAACAGCAGCCGCCCTTCGAACTTGGGAGAGCAAGGAGACCACGGAGAACCGCGTTCTCAGGACCCCGCAGGGAGAAGGGAGCCGTCTGCCTGGGCTGCGTCAGCCACATGGACTGGGCGAGCAGATGTTTTCTTATCTCCTGTGCTGGCAAGAAATAGCGGATGACTGGCCCTTGTTAAAACATAACACATTAGTTAGGAATTTAAAACAATTATAGAATCCTGGTAAGTTTCTGGGAGCACTAGGAATAGCACATGAGACGTGCCCTTCTGGTCTCCACACTGAGGGGCGGCAGGCTCGGGTCCCAATAACGGCACGTGTCATGCGTGTCCATCTGTAGTGTGGAGTAACCCATGGCAAGCTGTGGAGCCTAGGATAGAAAACAACATACTTTATAGTCACGTAAGTTCACATGCAAACAAAGAGGAGATTTTTTGACATTTCCATAATCACCTGTACCTGTTTCCAGCTTTTCCTAATGATAATTTTATGGTTCATGAGTCAGTGTTAATGATGAGTTCTGTTAAAATACGAGATCCTCGCGTGACTTAGGATCTGTGGGCTTTGTCGTCTTGGTGGCAACTACTCAAGTCTGCCGCTGAGACTTGATGCAGACCAGGCAGTCTGCGTGGAAGGGACGTGTGTGGCCGTGCGCTGTAAACGACCTACAAAACACTCCGCGGGTGGGTGCGATGCCCACAGGCCGCAGTGTGCCCACCCCCAGTTAGGGGCAGACCCTGAAGCTGCCCTGCTTGGTCCACCCCATGCCCTACCCCTTCCTAGCAGGTCACTTTGGGCAAGTTAATCCCCTGCAAGGCAGAGGCTGCACTTGGGGTGCTCTGGGGCCTCCGTCCTGGGAGGGGTGGGGCCCCCGAGCACCAGGGCCCCCACAGCAGGGCAGGGGCAGCACGGCGGAGGCCCTTAGGACCATTGGGTTACATTTTAAACTGAATATCAGGAAGGATTTTTTTTTAAATTGAGCTCTAAGCCAGTGGTCCCCAACCTTTTTGGCACCAGGGACCAGTTTCACAGACGACAATTTTTCCATGGATGGGCGGGGTGTGTGTGCGTGTGTGTGTGTGTGTGTGTGTGTGTGGGTGATGGGGGTGGTTTGGGGATGATTCAAGCGCACTACATTTGCTATGCACTTCATTTCTATTATTATTACACTGTAATATATGATGAAATAATTGTATTAATACGACTCACTGTAATGCAGACTCAGCGGGAGCCCTGAGCTCGTCTTCCTGCGACTGGACGCTCCATCTGGGGTGATGGGTGACAGGGGCTGACCTGCCAGGAGGCGGAGCTCAGGTGGTGATGCCGGCGCTGGGCAGCAGCTGTAAACACAGATGAAGCTTCACCGACTCGCACTCCTGGTTCCTGACAGGCCACAGACCGGTACTGCGCCGCGGCCCAGGGGTTGGGGACCGCAGGTCTAAGTCCCAAGAGAAGCGAAGGCTTAAGGTGAAGATGGAGTCAGTGACAAGCCTCACGGGAGGCTCTGCACTCTTGGCCTGCCCAGGCTGCACGAGGTGTGGGGTCCTGCGTCACCAACTGCACTCTCACTCCCGAAGCCCATGGGCCCCAAGCGCACAGCTCTGGGGTCCCCCTGAGAGACTGATGGGGGGGGTGGCAAGGCAGGTTCCACTCGACATCCAGCAGGCGCCTCCCACTCATGGCGGGTCTATCCCCACCTGGTTCCAAACTCGGATGAGACGGACCTGCAGAGGGCCACAAACACTCCTGTAGAGTCTGGGTTTTGTTGTTGGCATGAACCTGACTCCATTCATGGGTCAGTGAGGGGTCTTGGGTTGTGTGCATGTGCGTGCACATGTGTGCTCATGTGTGTGCATGTGTGTTCACGTGTGTGTGCGTGTGTGTGTCTGCTACAGAATCCATATTTCGAACCAAATGGGGTGGAAGCCCAGTGTGTAAAATGGGTCAAGTGCCCTGGTCCACCCCTCCTGGCCCTGCCTCCATCCTCAGTGGCCCCCGAGGGGCAGGGTGTGGGTGGGGATCCCTCGACTGTTGGTGGGAGCTGGGACTGCAGTGACGCTGTCCCAAAGTGGGACGGGGAGCGCCGGTGTCTGGCCGCCACCGGGGGATGGGGGGGGGTCTGCTCAGAGCCTCGGCTCCAGACACAAAGGGCATCTTCTCCTCCAATGGGGTTCAAATGGCATTTCCATAAACCGCAAATGTGGGAGAACTTTGCAAAAAAACTCAAAAAGAGACAGGGGCCAAGCACAGAGACAGATAGCCGAAGCGGTACTGAGCCACCGTCCCAAACAGCAAACGCAGAGGAGAAAAGACTTCCAGGCCGCTGCAAGGATTGAAAAGCTGTCGTGTGAGCGCCGCACTTGGAGAGCGCACAGGGACAGCCCAAGGACTTGCTGCAGTTTCTGGTGACGGAAACGACAGGCCACAGTGGCCCCAAACCAGACGACGTCTGAACACGTCAAATACAAACACCACAAATACTCAGAGAAAACTGAGAAATACAAGTAGATAATTTGAAAAATATGAGCTGGAAATAATTTTTTTCAAAAACTAGTGCATGCGAAGACCCCCGTGTAAATCTTAACACACATATGGATGGAACATCCATCCAATTACCATTTCAGGGAGAGCTGGCCGAGACCAGTTAAATTAAACGAAAAAAGCCCAAGAAAACAATTCAGCATTGGCCCTGTTTCTCTTCTTATCTATTAATTACATATTTTACTTTGGTTTTGGAATATTTCCCTTTGTTACTCAGTTTTTATCAGAAAATACCTCATTCCAGGATCCCACATTTCTAACTTAAGCTGAGTTCATGTATGTTCTGTTTCTTTCCTTCTTTCTTTCCGTAACTTTTGCATTAATAAATAATCATTGAACACTTACTATGTTGGTTATTGATCTAGATATTTGAAAACCAAAACGTATTAGACATAATCCCTGCCCTCAAGAAACTTCCAGTCTAGTCAAAGGCGCCAGATGCCAAAATACAAAGTGGCAGGAGAGAAGCAGAGACGTCACCGCAGAGAGTGGAAACGGCCCCACGGCCCCGCCGGACCTGCTGGGGTGGAGGAGACGGCACCCACGTGGCCGCAGCGGGGCCGAGAGCAGGTCACAGAAGGGTGTTCCGGACTTGTGGATGCAGGGTCAGTCCAGCCCAGGACCCCGCTCCCACGGGCGACGAGGACCCCAGTGGGGTGAACCTTACCCTGTGTTCGGGGAGGCGGCCTATGCGGGACTCCACACGCAGATGCTGAGTTTATTTATGTTTTGGGAAAGTCTTCCGTGCACACGGAGGTGTAGCCTGAGCCGATTAACTGTGCGTGTCGACTTGGCTGAGCTGTCGTGCCAGCCGCAGGCCTATCGGCGAGATCGGCATTTGTTATCCCATTCGTCCTGGTCTTAGAAAGCTCAATAAATCTGACTTTTCCACACACGGATCTCTCCGCTGGTCTTTGGACAGGGGACGTGGCAGTTTCAACAGAATGCGACAGCTGGTTTGATACTGAGCCATCTCAGGGCACCGAATCCACCGGGTGGCGCCTGAGTAGCCAGCCAGGCCCGTGACGTTCCTCACACTCTCCGTGCGTAACGCCGTGGCCTGCGGGAAACCACTGCTGAAATCTGCCACCAGCCGAGTCGCTGCTTCTTTTTAGGTTAATCTATTTTCCTCCAAAAGAATCTGAGATTTCGTTTATTTTCTTTGGCTCCCAATGCATTCATCTCAGAGATTTGGAGAGTCACAGGGCAGGACCCAGAGTGCGCCATTGTGTGTACATGCTCTGGTCACACAGGACCCAGCGTGCGCCATTGTGTGTACACGCTCTGGTCACTGTGTGTCCCTGAGGAACCTGCCTTCTTCGGCACCCGGAACATTCCCGCGTGTGCTGGGCACGGGCATCGGCACTCAGCAGCGTGATGCAGAGCTGAGAGCTCAGGTGGCCTGGTTTGAAGTTCCAGCTCTACCACTAACGACTGTGTGATCCCATACCTCTCAGTTAAACTATCCGTGCCTCAGTTTCCCTATCTGAGAAAGGAAGATAGTGGCACCCACTGAATGGTGTTTAGAGGTGTTTACCTGCCAGGGGCCTGGGATCAGGAAGCATTAACAGATATCAGTGGTTAATATTATTACTGTGTCCTTCGTCTGTCCGTTTTCCTCGTAAGGAGCTTTTATTAGATGGACGTTTGGCAGCTCTTGGCACCTCCGCCCCGTATCCCGCCATCGTTGCTCCTGTTGCGCTAAGTTTCGAGAGATCCTCAGCATCTTCCAAGTCGGCGAGGACCCTTCAGTCACGATGTTGATTGAAACAAATACCAAAGTGTGCACAGCACGGACCCGCCATTCTGTCCGGAGTGGCTCTAGAGCTGTGTTCCGCTGATCGTTAGGTGAGGAAGTAACTTCATTCCTGCACGTGACGTTCCAGAGACTGGAGTGAGGGACACTCTCCACATCGCTGTACAGGACACCAAAACTGTGACACACCCAGACGACGGCCCCAAAACTGAAACAATCATGTCCCGACTTAATGATGGATATGGGTGCAAAATGTGCTAAACAAAGTCCAGGAGAAACGCATTGAAAACTTGGGTCACGACCTAGTTGAGAACGTTCTAGGAAAGAAAGACTGTGTCAAAGTTAGGGGACCTATTAATGCTCCTCAAAATTCACCACAGTAGGAACACTAAGGAGAACGTGATTAGATTAAGAGATGCAAAATAGTAAATTCCACACCCATTTATAATTTAAACTTTTAGCAAACTAGAAAGACACTCTTATCTCAATCAGATGCAGCTAACTAAAGTAGCTCCACCAAATATCAGAATTTATGCAACAATGTAACAAAACCAGGACAAAGCAAGCGTGCTCCTTGTCCCCACCTCCGTCCCGTGTCATGCGAGACGTCCAAGCCAGTGCTAGGAGACACAAAATGCACAGGCCAGGACGGGAGGACGCTGCCTTCCTTTCCAAGCTTCCAGACTGTTCATATGGAAAACAAGTAGCTTTTCTTATTTTCAACAAATATTTATGCAGTACGCAACAGGTGGCAAGCACTATTCTAAATGCGTTAATAGAAAAATGCTTTAAAGTTAGTGATCACTGGTAAAATTCCATTGTACGTCCTTGCACCATCAGAAAGAATAACTCATAACTTAGGAAAAAATCATGTTACAGAAAAATATAAATACAGAAAGAAACTAAAAAATGTCACAAGCAATAAATGGAGAAAATTACAAGTTTTTGAGGCAGATAAAAGCAGCTAAGTGAACAGGAAGATTTACCACGTTCCCGTGTGAAGATCTCAGAACTGCACAAAGTCATTGGCAGGTTCAATATCCTTCCAATCAAAGTCCCAGCAGGACTTTTACAGAGTTTGCCAAGATTGTCTGGGAGTTATAATAAAGAACAAAAGTCACAAAATAGCCACAAAAATAAAAAGAAACGAGAAAATAAAGCTGAAACACAATACTGCTCTATAAAGTATTGCAATTTGTTATAAATCAATAATTTTATAAACCTGTACTTCTACAACGACTAATTGTGGTGGTTGATTTTGTGTTAAGTTGACTGGGCTGAGGGACAGGTGGACGGCTGGCAGGACACTGTTGTGGTGTCGCTGGCGGGGTATTTTGGTGACAGCAGCATTTGAACCTGTCTGCTGAGAGGAGAAGCTGCACCTTCACAACATGGGTGTGCGGTGTCCCGTCCACGGAGGGCGTGAGCAGAGCTGGAGGCCGGAGGGCGGCGCGTCCTCTCTCTCCCTGTGCTGGGCTGGGATGTCGCCTCCCCTGCCCCTGGGTCCTGGCCTGTGGGCCCGGACGGAACCACAGCCCAGCTGTCCCGGTTCTCCAGCTTGCGGAGGGCAGATCGCGGACTCCTCGGCCCCCATCATTGCGGAGGCGACTCCTGTACTGACTCTGCTCCTGCGCTGTCCTGTGGGCTCTGTCGTCTGGAGGCCCTGGACCAACAGCGACGCTGACGCACGACAGACAATGCAGGAGCTGGGAGGAGGAACGGGAGCTGCTCTCACTCGTGGAGTGAGATCCCCGCGCAGACGCTGGAAACGACGTCCCTCATCTGCCGAAGGTGGAGATGCGAGTCCCCTACGGCTCTGTGGCCCAGGCCCGCAAACGTTCTTGCCCGTGGGCACAATGGGACAGCGCAAACTCCCGTGAAGGCAGAAGAACGAAATGTTAGAATCAACCTAAGAGTCTTCCAGAAGAGGAGCCTGTGAGAATAGTAATGCGCCGTCCGGGCAGCGATAAACTGCAGTGGAACCAGGGCTCGGTCTCCACGCCCATCAGCCCGAGTCGGTCTCACCGGGAACACGCCTGACAGACAAAGCTGGTCGTGAAAACACGTAAGAGTCCACTTTGGTGCATCGTGGAACATAAACACATAGATCAATGCCAAATACGGTGCAAGCCCCTGCACCTTTGGTGAAATGCAAGCAGGTGTTTGGAAAGATAAACGCCAAGTCAGGCAGTGACAGAGGGAAGAAGGAAGTGATTGGAATAGAGGTCTTGCCTTGACACTATTTGTATGTTTTATTTCTTATGGGACTCTATTATCTTATTATTTATAACTGCTTTGAAATATTTCATTATACCCTTATAATTAATATTAGTCAAATTAAGATTAGTCAAAGGACAAGAGGTTCAGCCATTAGGGAAAAATAATAAATGAGGAATACATAGAGATAGGAGATAGAATCTTAAATGAAAAAAACGGGCTATTATTTTTGATGCATGCCATGAAGACAACACTATTTCAAAATATAAACCGGAAAAATTTCCCAAAGAAACACCACAAAACTGAAACAGCATTTTCGGTATGAAACAGTAACGGTTGGTTGTTTTGATTTTGTTTGCATTTTTATACTTTTTTATAACTGCATCTCTTTTTTTTTAACTATTAAATCAGTTTATAAACTAGAAAAAGACAATTCTTAGAAACTAACATAATAGTCGCAAATCAATCTAAAAATTCAAACATTAAATATTTTAAGGTGAAAAAGGTACAGAGATTTTATTAGTTTTTGTTAAGTTGTAGCATTGTTCTTCATGAACAGAACTATAAATAAACTGAGTGCTTTGTCAGAAATTTCCAATATATTTTCATTTTGTTTCAAAAATTATACAACAAATGCATGATTATTCATTATAAAAATTTAAATGCAAAAGTATACAAAGGAAATAGTGAAAGTCCCTCTTCACGCCATTACTCTACTGCTAAATTTGCATCTTGGATTTGACCTTTCTTTGATCCTTGGAATAGAGTTCAACTAAATCAGAAACCTAAGCCTGAATAGCTGATTCTGCATCTTCATGGTATTAGAATAACATAGACATTTTGATTATTAGAAATTAGTAGGTAATAATCATCCGTCCATGAAGTTGTATAACTGCATCTCTTAAACACGGTGTGCTGCTGGGTTTCACAATTTGTCCACTGTCAGGGATGAGAAATAGCCCAAAAAACAGTCGAGCCAAGCAACTTAAAAAAAAGAAAAACAATTAAAATTTGAAGGACGGCCGACCCTTTCCCAGTCCACGTCGGGAGCACTCGGCCCTCGCTGGCCCTGACGACGTCACGGGCGAGCTGTCCCTGCACGTGGCCCCTGCTTTCCTCCAGGGAATCTGCGGATTGGACGTGTCTGTGCCTCACTTCTGTCCGTCCCTACCTGACCTCTGGTGCCTGCCGTGGGGCTCGCGCCTGGTAGCCGCTGACCGCCCCTTCACCAAATAAACGGCAGCAGCTGTGGCAGCCGGTGGGGGTGGGAGGGCGGCACCTGCCGAGGAGGAGAGAGCCGCGGTGCCAGCGCCGGGCACGGGCTGGGGCCCCCGACAGCAATGCGTGATTCCCACGGAGCCTCGTAAACAGGGAGTGTTTTGTTACCTCCATTCCATGACATGCCCACACGTCCTTAAGTTCCTAAGTAAATATTAACTATATTTGCCACTAAATATAATTTTAAAATTTCTGATACTCCTAAATATGAAAGAATGACGAAGACTTGGAGCTACTAGTGCTGGCTGTCCTGTAAGCACGAAATCTTTGCTAACAGGCGACCAGTGACACATAGACGGGACTGTCCCAGGTCCCCCCTGCCCGTGAGCTGGGCCCTGGCCGCAGCCCCGGCCCCGCGCGAGGCCCAGTTCAGGCTGGGACGCTCCTGAGCCGTCCAGGTGGGGAGCCAGCAGTTCTTTGTCTGAACTCACCTTAAGTAATTACTGTTTTGCAGCCTCTGTATTACCCAAAATGCAATCCTCCGTCACAGATGCTTCCGGGGCAGCTTTCCCGTCTGCACGAAGTGCCCTCACCAAGTTCCCTCACGCGGCTGGCTTCAGCTGGACTTTGGCAACCTCGGTTTTTCTTGCACCTGAAGCTTCGGTCTCTCTCAGGAGCAGAACGTCCTCCACGAATGCTGAGTGAGGCTTCCTAACAGGGCCGTCTCCTCCTCCGTCTGCACATGAGCGCAGAGAAAAGTCGACAGCAATTTGAACCCACGGAGTGAACAGAGGGGTTTCTATTCATGCAGGCTTCTCAGTGAGGCTCATTTTCCCTACGTCAAACAAAGTCGCGATGTTTTGCCTAATGCTGCTGTTTAGTCCCATTGTAGGTGCCTAAGCAAGAAGAGAACAGTTTAGAAGGTATCTCGGTCTTAATGGGAATTAAGGCCTCTAGACCTTAAAAAAGATACAAAAAAAAAAGATACCAAAACCGTGAGACCTCTTTTCCTAAACGTATGTCGTCTCTTTGCAGTAGCCGTCCACGACACTTGCTGTGAGTTGGTCATTGAGGAAGATGACGTTGCTTGTGGGGGAGGAGAAACTTCAGACAGACAGAAGTTCACTGTAGATATTAGGATAAGATAAATAAATTAGAAAATAACATCTTCAATTTACTTAAATATTGAACCTCTATTAAATGGCATTTCTAAAATTTCTGAGGCATTACTTTTAAATTCCTCTTTACAGATTCTTTTTTAATGCCTTTTTGCATTTATTTAACACCCCACGTGCTATAGCTTCTATGGGAGAAGCTGCTTCCATTATTCAGACGCTGAAATAAAACACTTCTGTGGGGGTTGGGGACACAGCTGCAGCCCGGCCCGTGGCCCTCGACGGCCGCACGGAAGGGCCGAGCGTGCGACGCGAGATCCTGTCTCCTCTCTCCAGGCCGCGTTCTGCTTTCTCCTCCAGCCCCGTGGAAGGCAGGCCTGGCGTGTGCAGGGCTCCGCGAGGCCTGGGGAGCACGGCATCTCCATTGCGGCCCACGGCGTGCGGGAGCCAAGCTGCCAGCACGTCACTGTCACCGGGTCACCGTGCTCCTTCCTTCTGAAGTCAGGGCCGTCTGGGTCGGCCTTGGAGAATGCCGAGCTCCTCTGGGAACGGACTGCAGGTGACCAGACTGTCATTCCGTCACGGCGCATTTCAGGATTACGCGCTCACGCGCCCTGATGCTGAACAAGGACCGTCTACAGGAAAACGTTCATTTCGAGACACACGTTTCAGCCAAAAGACGCAGAGGGAGCTAACGTGTCCCTTCCTGTATAAGGCAGTGCCACGGCTCCTTCGGCACGGAATGGCTTTGTGGTCGGCACTCTGGTTTGGAAGACTCTGGTGTTTCAAACTCAGCAATTTCCCCCCAGCCCATCTCATCAGCTCGTGGTAAACATGTAGGGTCTGGGCCAAGGAAAGAAAGAAATGCAAGAATGTGATGAAGAGATACTGTGCAACGAGATCTTCTGTGGTTGGATGTTTTGAAATGTCACATACGAGGGATTCTTTCCTGCCCTATAGCTCCCTCCTTCTCTTCTCCCTCCTCATACCAGGGGCCCGGGAGCATCTCGAGGGTTTGCCGTCCAAAGCCTGAGTCTTCGGGAGGCCTTCAGGGGTTTAGACAATATTAGAAAGAGTGGAGTTTGCAGATCAGCTAAGTCTTGGGAGGAGCGTCCTGGGAATTACGGGATAGAACAAGGAGCCCTTGTCCACACCAGCCCCAGGGGAACTGGGGTCCCCGTGGGGGGAAGGGCAAGGGTGTGAGCAGAGCCAGCCCTGGCTGCTGCGTCAAAGCCCCGCAGAGAAGCACAGCGTGTTTACATCGGAGCCCGCGAGAGGCCGGGAGGGCCTTGCGGTGTCCGGGTCATTGTGCGCATCGACCTGGCTGTGCTCACGCAGGCTGGAAATAACCAAGCAGCGCACGTTTGCTTCATGCGTGGTTTTGTATGTTACATGTCACAATATGAAAAATGCTTAGAAAAAGAAAGTTAGAATCATAGCTAAATTCAAATAAGATGGATGTTCCCAAGAACCCGGGACGGAAGAAAGTCTCAGAGCGGGGAGCAGAGGCCGCATGTGCTGCCGGGCCAAGCTCTGGACTCGGCTCACGAGTGGACCCTAAACGCCAAACCCAGGTGCCGGACGGAGCCAGGCTCCTCGCTGGGGGCTGGTGGGGAAGATGAGCTGCCAGGTGCTTTCGTTCCGTGGGGATCAGACCTGTTCTCCCCTCCGGTTCTCCTTTTCTGCCCAGGCTTAGGGGACTTGCTCCTGGCGTCCCGGTGGCTCCTGGGGGAGCCATGGACGTTGTCTCGTCATTAGCCCAGAACGCTGCTGTCCTCGCCACTGAAGGGCCCTGCGCCACCAACCTCTGCCGTTCTGGAGTGAATAAAAAATGCCTTATGATTTATAAAAGATTATTTTTATGAAGTCTCTAAAAACACTACTTCAAAACAATTTTTTTTTTTTTTTGAGACAGACTCTCACTTTGTTGCCTGGGCTAGAGTGAGTGCCGTGGCGTCAGCCTAGCTCATAGCAACCTCACACTCCTGGGCTCAAGCGATCTTCCTGCCTCAGGCTCCCGAACAGCTGGGACTACAGGCATGCACCACCATGCCTGGCTAATTTTTTCTATGTATTTTTAGTTGTCCAATTAATTTCTTTCTATTTTTAGTAGAGATGGGGTCTCGCTCTTGCTCAGGCTGGTTTTGAACTCCTGAGCTCAAACAATCCGCCTGCCTCGGCCTCCCAGAGAGCTAGGATTACAGGTGTGAGCCACCGTGCCCGGCCTCAAAACAATTTTAATTTAAAAACTAGTTTCAAAAAATGTCTTGCTTGTGACTTTACGTGGTGTGAAAGCTGAGTACGTACTGTCTGTATTTGTATGACGTTTGTTTCGAAAACTGTCAGTAGTCAGGACATACTAATAACACTTTTCTTCCAACCACGTTAACTGTGCAAACCAAACACCTAGCTGGCCGTGTTGAGAAAAACAGCCACCGTAGCACTAAAATTAACACTTTTAAAACGTATTAGAATAGACGTGATTTCAACAAGCAAATGAAGAAGACGCAGCAGGCGGGCGAGACTTTGGCCGGGGGTGGGTTTAACCTCCCGTCCCAGCTTCCTGGCCCGTGGGTTTGGATCACATCCGCGACGTCCTTCGACATATTTCTGCAGTTTAATTTCCTTCAGTTTTCTGCAGTCGTATTTTGAAGAAATGGACGAACTGATCTGAACTTGCTTTTTTAGCACTTAAAGGCGTGAACCAAAATCTCCCGCGAGGTTTGGAGACTGGAAAAAGATGTGCCTGACGATTCCCTTCCTAACGTCAGCATTTCCAGTTCCGTCTGCCTTGGTTCAAACCGCGGCTGGAAGGGGACAAACGTTGGCTCTGCGCCTGGCCCTGCGGTCTCGGTGGAGTGGCTCCGGAGGCCTGCAGAGGGGCAGGTGGGCCTCCGCCCACCCCGGGACCGGCAGGCACGGCCACCGCACCTCGGTGATTTGCCCGTTTGCCAACACCCACGGGGCGGCTCCGGACCTGTGCGTGGAGCTCACCGCCCGGGTCCGCGACAGCCGTGAGGGTGAGAAGGTGGGCTTGAGACGCGAGAAGGGGACGGCTGAGCGTCCCTGCCCTCGCCCGCCACCCCACGCCGCCGTCGCACTCCGCTAGACCTGAAGACAGTGGACGCTGTCTCGGTCGGCCCGACTCGCCGAGACAGGCACAGCCCGGGCGGCGTAGGCAGCAGGCGCTGGCTGTTCACAGCTCTGGAGGCCGGAGTCCGAGACCAGCGCTGCAGACGCCGTGTCTGCTGAGGCCCCTCCCGGCTGAACACGGCCGTCTCCTCCCTGCGTGAGCGCGGCGGTGAGGAGGCTCTGTCTCTCCCTCGCTTCTTACTGGGACACAGTCTCCTCACAGGGACTCCACCCTCCCGTCCTCATCCGGAGCTAATCGCCCCCACACACCATGGCGCGGGGCGAGGGCGGCAACATAGACCTAGTTCAGTCTCCGACGACGCGCGCTGACCACTGGGCTTCCCTGCTCCCCGCTTCCTAGAAGGACGCTCGCGCTCAGTGACTGCCCTGAAAGAGCAAAGTGCCCACAGCAGACGCACAAACCTACACACGGAAACAGAAGAGGGTCACCTGGCGATTAAGACACAATTCTCATAATTGGGGGACGTGCGGCCATCTCAAAGCAAACAAAAAATCGCGTACGCCCCACAGTATTAGGATAAGTGATTTCTTCTCATGTTATTTACACTATACCAGCATATAATTGGATATAAAATCCTTATTCTTTTAATTTTTATGTAACTAGAAAATTAAATACAAACTGCAACACCAGTGCAATTCAAATTGATAATATTAGATTAATTTGATGGGTGATGATTTCTGATGATTTTTGTTAAACTAGCTGGTTGCATAGCGACTATGGGACCAAACTTGCAGTGTAGACTGTTCGGATGTGAGCTGCCACAGTGTAGACCATTTGGATGTGGCATGCCTGCGGTGTAGACCATTTGGGTGTGGCATGCCTGCAGGGTAGACCGTTTGGGTGTGGCATGCCCACAGTGTAGACCATTTGGGTGCGGCATGCCTGCAGGGTAGACCGTTTGGGTGTGGCATACCTGCATTCAGCCAGGCAGCCTCTTCTTCCAACTTAAACTACCAGTAGACCCTCATCTGTACCACCGCGCACCCCACGGCCTTCGCGCAGCAAGTGGGTCGCGTTTCCGTGACAACCTCTGCCCCTCTGTCCTTGCCGAGCTCCTGGTCAAGAGAGCCACTTGCCGACAGTTTGAGGACAAACACAAAAAGAAACGCAAACTGAAGAAGAATGCCACGGCATTATAGTAGCATTACCTGAATATAAGTGGCCATACAGGTGTTTTAGGATTTCTTAGACTAATTTTCTTACAAATTCTTTGAAGTGGACTGAAAATTTCTCATAGAATACGTGATTACCTCTGCAGTTTCAGAAATGGCGACTTTATCTGGAAATCAGAGTCCTGCACAGGCTATGGCTGCACACTGAGGCTTCGGGATGGGCCGGGCTGTAGCCTGTGGACCTGCAGACCCTGCAGGGCTCCCTGGGATTTCCAGGTAAAGCACAGGACACCTGAGTCAGCGGGAGGGAAACCACAGCTGTGTTAGTGTGAGGGTGCCCCAACGCTGCATGGGTGCGATTACTCTAAAGGCTATTCATTGCTTACCTGATAGTCAAGTTTAACCGGGTTTCCTTCCTGTTCTGTTTGCTTGCTAAGACTGGCGGTCCCCGAGGCAGATGACCTCCAGGGGACAGTAGCAGCATGTGGTGGGTGATCTCACAATAATTTAACTTTGGTGGAAAAATCCCTTAGGTTTGGATGTGAGCACCCATGTTCCCTTATCTCACTCTCAGAGCCAATTAAAATAGGTATATTCCCCAAATCACTGATTATGTCTCAGCCAACGCATGGCAAGACAGAGTGAAAACGAGGGATCGCGTCTGGCAGTTTCTAAAGTAATCCATGGTGTATCTTCCCCCCTTGCTCTATGGTTGAAAAATAACTGCTCTAAGAAGGAACGCGAGTGGCATATCGGTTTATTGAGCAGCCATGTCCACCTCTGCCCGCCCACGGCAGGTGGCTGACGCACTGTACCCAGCGGTGCTCCACGCAGAGGGGAGGCTGGACGGGGCCAGAAGTCCAGGGAGAACTGTCATCAGCCTCGAGTCTACCGATGGAGCCACTGAGGCTCAGGAGAGATCAAATAACTTGCCTGACACGTGACGGCCCTGGCGTCCTGGGGCGTGGCGGCGAATTCAGAGGTCTCTGAGCCTGCCCCACGGCCTCCACCGCGCCCGCTCAGCCACCTCCACCGCGCCTGCCCCACCGCTTCCACCATGCCTGCTTCGCGCTGCTCCCTTGCAATATGCAAATCTTAAAATCTATCTTATTATTTTAGTTTTTCATAATT
>NW_012155441.1:1038-17246 GCF_000956105.1 Propithecus coquereli | reverse complement strand
ATCTCACTCTCAGAGCCAATTAAAATAGGTATATTCCCCAAATCACTGATTATGTCTCAGCCAATGCATGGCAAGACAGAGTGAAAACGAGGGATTGCCTCTGGCAGTTTCTAAAGTAATCCATGGTGTATCTTCCCCCCTTGTTCTATGGTTGAAAAATAACTGCTCTAAGAAGGAATGCGAGTGGCATATCGGTTTATTGAGCAGCCACGTCCACCTCTGCCCGCCCACGGCAGGTGGCTGACGCACTGTACCCAGCGGTGCTCCATGCAGAGGGGGGGCCGGACGGGACCAGAAGTCCAGGGAGAACTGTCATCAGCCTCGAGTCTACCAATGGAGCCACTGAGGCTCAGGAGAGATCAAATAACTTGCCTGACACGTGACGACCCTGGCGTCCTGGGGCGTGGCAGCGAATTCAGAGGTCTCTGAGCCCGCCCCACAGCCTCCACCGCGCCCGCCCCACCGCTTCCACCACGCCTGCTTCGCGCTGCTCCTTTGCAATATGCAAATCTTAAAATCTACCTTATTATTTCAGTTTTTCATAATTAAATATGAATTCCTCTTTTATTTAATCCTCTTAACTGTTGTCCTCATTTTTAAAATTCAATTTTGTTTAATTGGCAAATAATTGCACCTGTTCACGAGGGTGATGTTTCGATACACGCCTTTCCCGTCGTCACAAACACGTGTTCCTTAACGTACTCAGCAACAGAGATTCCCGCAGTGAAATCGATTTCCACGTAAGAACAAGACATCATTGATAACACGTGATCCCCGCGGCTACATTTACCACAGAAAACAGAAGCTGAACACAGGAGCTCGTTGAAATCGGGTGGGATTTTGGAATGAAGTGAGTCTGTGCAGGAAGACGGCAGTGTGAGACTCATTTAAAAATAGTCTGAAAAAATAATCCTTGGCTCTTTACCAATTAACAGCCAGCCCGTGGCAGAGCCTGGCTGTAAAAGGATAGAAGAGGAAAGATTTCAGGAAAAGATTAATTGGTGCGGAGCAGCTCCTACAGCTGCAGGCTTCAAAGGCCAGGGCCTGGCAGGAGGCGGGCGGCGGATTTGCGATCTCCCCGCAGGAAAGGCTTTTTCCAGGAACGGGCCTGCCCAGGGTGGTCACAATTTTCCCCTGATCCGGCAAAATCTAAACCATAGGATATGAAGAAATTCCTCAGTTCTGAAAAACAATGTCAAATATAGTTTATGTGGGTAAAACGTATCCAAGTAGTTACTTAGAAAAGAAAGCAAGGAGACACCTACCGTCCATGCAAAGCCGTGCGCTGACCGCTGGCGGGGCCGGCCTCGTCCCCCGGAGCCTCGTTCACCTGTGGTTTGCCCCGGGGAGCCCGCAGCGGCACTTCCTGACTCTGGATGTGGGCTGGTGACCGTCAATGTTTTGACATGTCCCGTGTCCTCAGAAAACGTCTCTCTGCAGGCCTGGGCTGGCCGGGGGCGTCGGGGTGCTGGGCGGATGCCTTCGTCTCAGAAGTGACGTTGCCTTCTCTGAGGGCCCAGCCACTGCGCCACCGTCCCCAGAGACCAGAGACGGTGGGATAATCTTCACCTTGTGCGTCTTATACGCGCAAACCCGCAGATTGGTCAGAGCTGACCCGCCATGTGGGTAGAGGAAGCTCAGAGGGGATGTGTATGACGCAAGGAAACAAACTTCCACTGAAAGCGACTGAAAATGACTTGGAAACTAGCACCGTATTTTAAAGAAACACACCTACAAGCAAAGCAACAGCCCCAAAGCAAGAACAGCCCCGTGCCAGGCCGGCTGGACTGTCTGGCACGGATGTCACAGCTTCATTCTGGCTCCAGCGCTGTCCTCGCCACGCGGGTGACGGGTTAGCGCTGACGTTTCAGTGCATGGGCCACGGTCAGAACTCCCCAGATAACTCTCTAGGGCGACGGCAAACACCCAGGCTCAGCACAAGCGGTTTCATTTGCAGCACGGGCTCGGCGACTCCCCACGTCTGAGACAGAGCGGCCCCAGTGCCCTGCAGTGGTGGCCCCGGGGGTCTGCAGCTGGGTGGGGCTCCCAGGACGTGCTCCCCCCCGGGCTGCTGCCTCAGGGCCCCGCCTGGGCCGGCCCCTTCCACGTGGGCTGTGGGTGCGGAGGCCAGGCCCTGGGCGACCATCCCGCTTCCCCACATGTGGCACGGGGCGCACTGGAGTGATGCACACGCGTGTGACTTTGCCACATCTTTGCTAAACTGACTACCGAACGGAAACACAGGAAGAAAAACTATCTGCTTTTTTTTCAAAAAATGAAGTGACTTAAGTGAAATGATATGTGAATGATGTTTGCAATTACTCGATTAGTTTCCATTTTGTAAAACCCAGGTACACGTGTGCGTGTGTGCGCTCTCTCTTCCTCTTTCAGTGTAAATAGACAGAAATATAATTTACGTAAAATGAAATATAATTCCTCTTTAGAAAAACTAATAAAAGCCAAAGAGAAGTAAAGCCTAGCTTTAGGTCTTTGTCAGTTTTCCTGACATTTTATCACTCTATAATAGCACTTACCAAATACCTAAATTTTATTCACGCAGGAGAATCGTCACTGTGCGAGCAGTCCCGGACGGCACTGCACCCTTGCGTCTGCCCGCATCGCTTTGCCCACGTCTGAACGTAAAGTCCGTGCCCACCATCCATACTTACGTAGTAACCTTTTTAGTGACAATATTAATCATACGTTCAGGTGAATAGATATTCTATATTTTCATTTCACTTTAATCCAAATACATTATCATGTAATAATTGGCCAGAAATAGTGCCAAGTAGGGCATAATTTTAAAATATGTTTCTCCTTCTCCATATTGGAGCGTGCGTTTCAGCTTAACTTACACAGTGCATCTTTAGGAAATCGCGCCTGCTCCTCGGAGACTGACGCCGGAGCTGGACTGTGCGTGGCCTGCGGAGGGAGCGGCCTGCTCATGGGGGTTCACGGGCTACACCCTTGGGTTTGCTTGGTGCTAGCGACGGATGGAAGTAGAGTCCTTACGCTAAATCTCTGATAATAAAAACGCTAAATTCAAAATGTCCCAGACCCTACATTCAATACCAACCATCACTTTCAAGGGAAAGCAAGGCCCCCAGCCAGCCCTGTGTCTGCAGGTGAGCTGGGCAGCAACGTCTGAGCATCCCGTGCAGAGCGGGGACGGCCGGACGGAGCCCCCAGAGTGGGGAAGGTGGAAAATCAGCGGGTGCCTCTCCCCGTGCAGCTTTCTCCACGGCCGGTCCGCCGGGACCTCTCCCCGGCAGGCTGGAGTGCAGGGCCCCCGTCTGCCCATCCCAGACAGAGAACTGCCTCGGAAAAAAAACGAGAAAAGAGGCAGAGCTGTCTGGCAAACTAGATTGAAATATCACATTTTATAGCAGCCAGAAAGCCTGGCCTCGCCTCGTCACACACTAGGGGAGTCCCCGGGAGGGGGCCGCACCTCCCGCAGTGGCCAGGAGCTTGTGGCGCAGGCCGGGGCCCAGCGAGGGTGCTGCTTTCTGAGCTGGTTTGTCGCTTGTGACAAGTGCTTCCTGCTATTGTGCACACAGCTCTCTGGAAAGGAGCAAAGACGATTCCAGCAACAGTTTGCAAACGGGCAGACACGGCCTTTGGGGTCCAATGAAGGCGCCTCCAGAGGACAGAGGGAGGACTCCAGTTTTATAGAGAAAGTTCCTGCCCAGGTTCCCAATCAATCAGGTCTGTTTGTGCAAATGAGGGATTCAAACTGGCTCAGTTCTGACTGTTCAAAGCAGCCGAGTTCTGACTGGGCAACTCAGCAAAGCTCCCACGGGTGGATTTAGGGGAGCTGTGGCTGGTCGGCTCAGGAGAGTGAGCCCTCTAAGTCCGAAATCGAGCAGAGGGGACTCAGCATGCGTGTGGCTCTAACAGGCACGTGGACTCTCGGCTCTACCGTAGCCTTGTAGCCACTCGGGGTGGCTCTCGGAGGACTGGCTCTCTTGGGAGCGTATTTATCCACACCATGAAAGACGCTAACAGCTGGGGAGATGGGGCTGGGGCTTTAGGAATTGCTTCCTCAAATTTTCTGTAAATCTATAATAAAATAACCTTTAAAATTAAAAAAGTTTGGTTATAAAAAACGCCGCCACGCCAGACATTTCAGACACCTGGAAAGGCTGGAAAGACCAGGTCTGCATTTCCAAGACGGGGTTGGGGGGGTGGAGACGTTTCAACCTCTCTGGCTCCAAATTGACTCTGCAGCAGTGGAAACCATGTCTAGACATTCTCATCATATTTTAAATGCATTTATGTGTAGTAAGTGGGGTTTATAAATAGTGTAACATAGCCTGCTCGATCCCATAGGGAAAAATTCTTAACAATTGAGCTGTAGCGTGCAAAATGAAAATGTCAGTCTGTTTCGATCACGGCTAAGAAGCGCTACAGTTAGTCATTTTCCAATGATGTATCTGTGGAGCCCCAAGACAAGGTGGAAGGGGCGCAGCTCAGTCCCATTTAGACAAAGATGCTGGGAGTAATTACGGCCTGCGAGGGAAAAAGTACTAAAAGTGTCAAATCCACAGAACATTTTATAGGCTCAGTAAATGCAAAATTTTCTGCCAAAAATATTTTCTCTGACTTTGAGTTGTGTCTGATTATTAGTAGGAAAATTTTAAATAATGGCAAATTATTAAATAAATGCAATTATTTATAAAACTTAACACTATTGGAACTCTTATTACATGGAAGGTTTATATATTTTCTCAATGTTTAGGACAGTCTTGGGTGGTGGGCGGTGCTCTTGTTTTTGCAGAAAAGGATACGGAGGCTTACTGATGTTTTATCACATTGATATTATGTTTATGTTCACGCAAAGTCCCACTCCATGGAAACGCAGAGTCTAGGCCTCAGTCCAGCTTGTTTCACACAGGCTGTTTGACCCGGGGTGTCCGTCAGGCACAGCGGGGACCTGGCAGCTTGTGGGCGCTGGGGCTGGCGCCATGTTGAGGTTCCAACCCCAGAGCACTGGGTCCACCCTGGTGTCAGATCCATTGCTCCCCCCCATCACCCCTGCAGGTCCGGAGGGAGCGGGGAGGTCAAGAGCTCTCCTGTGTCCCGGGTGGGTGCTGCACACGCCACCTCTGCCAGGGCCTCGGGCAGAGCAGGTGCTCACAGACTGGACACCTGCTGCCACGACCTGGACAGCCACACCCAGCCACAGCTGCCAGGAGACCCAGGTGAGAGTGTGCTTGTGGCCCCATGCCCACCCATACCTGTCCACCCACACAGACACACACTCACAGAGAGAGAGAGAGAGAGAGAGAGAGAAAACAGACAAAATTTGAGATGACAGAGTCCTTTGGAATGAGAATTCACCTCCCATCAGCTTTGTTGTGAATTGCATATGAATTAGCCTGTCCCCTCAATGCTCTGTTCAATTTTTAAATATGGGACGATGTCTCCTCCTGGATGTCTAGTTAGCACCACCACCAACGGACGTGGGCGGGGTGTGCATTCATGTCCCCGTGCACCGATGTCCGCCACCACCAATGGATCTGGGTGTGGCGTGCACTCTGCCATGTGCCAGTGAGCACGGCCACCACTAGACCAGGGAAGGGCAAATGCTGAAGCCGCACATGCGCACTGCCCACGGTGCGCCTGCCATGCATCCACCACTCCCGATAACCACAGGGCCGTGGGCAGATGCAGGAGCGCAGTGGCGGTAAAGACTCAGTGGGTCCGCGCTCTCCTGCCTGGTCGGGCCTGTGGCGTAGGAACCGAGCACGCCGCCAGGGCCCCTCCCTTGCTGCACGGACTGGGAGGTTTCCCAGCAGCGGAGAACAGGTGCGCTGCAGACCATCCATCTGGAGCTGAGGGAAGAGGTTTCAGATAAGCAGGAACCGGCATGAGAACTCTGGCGACATGGAAAAACGGGCTGTTTTGACAATCGCGAAAGCCCACACCAGTTCTCTAGCAATGGGCTCCACAGGAAAGGGAATTGTTGAAATGGGGGATGTGGAATTCAGAGTGTGGACGGCAAGCGAGGTCAATGGGATTGGTGAGAAAGTTGAAAACAAAAAGAAACCAAGAAAATAATTCAGGACATGAATGAAAAATTCACAGAAGAGACAGGTAACATAAAAGAAAATACAGCAGAATTTCTAGAAGTGAAAGAGTCTCTTATGAAATTTCAAAATACAATGGCAAGTTTCAACAACAGACGAGAGCAGAAGAACAAAGAAATTCAGAGCTTGAAGAACAGGCTTTCAAGTTAACCCAGTCGGTCAGAAATGAAGAAAAAAGAATCACGAAGAACGAACAATCTATCCAAGAAATATGGACTATGTAAAGCAAACAAATATAGGAATTGTAAGTATCCCTGAGGGAGAAAGAAGAAAAAGCAAAAGGCATGAAAATCAGTTTGAGGCAATAATTGAGGAAACACCCCGTGGTATCGTTGGAGATTTAGACGTCCAGATGCAAGAAGGTCACCGACACCCGGAAGCGTCACAGCAAGTGGGACATCACCAAGGCCCACGGTCATCAGGCAGCCTGAGTCAAAGAGCAGGAGAAAATCCCACAAGCTGCGAGACAAAAGCGTCAAGTAACTTACAGGGAAAATATGTCGGACTAACGCAGACTTCGCGGCAGAATCCTTACAGGACAGAAGAATTGGACCCATTTTTAATCTTTTAAACAGAACAACTGCCAGCCAAGAATTTTGCATCCTGCAAAACTGGTTTAATAAATGAAGGAGAAATAAAGTCGTCCCCAGACAAGCAAACGGTAAGGGAATTTGTCCCCACTAGACCTGCCCTGCAGGAAATGATTAAAAGTGCTCTGTGCAAGGAAGAGAACCGTCGATGCCCAGGAGTGTATACGCACCTGGAAGTTAGAACTCGCAGCTCTAATGAAACAGGAACGCAGGAGGACTGCTCAGCCCTCTGAAGGAGAGAAAGAGTGTCATCCGCAGCAACATTGATGGAACTGGGGACCATCGTCCTAAGTGAGGTGTCTCAGGGATGGAAAACAAACACCACGTGTTCTCACCGCTAAGTGAAAACTAAGTGTGGCGTGTGCGGCCACAAAGTGCCCCGGACACTGGAAACTAAGAAGAGGAACATGGGGGGAGGTAATAATCTACCTGTCGGGGACAATACGCACTATTCCGGTGACGGCCACCCGGAAAGCCCCGACTCCAGCGTGATGCGGTTCACCCATGTAAAAAACAACAACAAAACAATGCGTACCCCCTAAATCTATTGAAATTAAAAAAAGGAATTTTTTTCCTTCTAAACATGAGAAAAAATAACCACAAAGGCCATTTGAAACGACATAGGCAAGATCTCAATTTTATGTGAGTCAGTCTGCAAATGATCTCGTGGTCACAGATGCTCCTCACGCAAAGGCAGCTCTGGTTTGCGGGTTCCCTGGAGCGCCTCACAGGCCGGTGCTCCCGCCCCTCCCTGGCTGCTGTTTTACGTGGATGCGTAAGCGTCGCGGTACGAATGTCTACCGCAGAAAGACAGGGCACTCGTCACCTGGCCACAGCTAGCACGAATGTGTCCGGAATCCTCCTGCCCTTCTCCTTCCAGATTAAAATCTCCCCATATTTCCCGGTAAGCGCAGTCCTGGGGACACCACAGGCATGGGAAGGGGGTTGGTCAGTGAAGGAACAAGTGTCAGAACCGTCAGGCACCGTGTGGAGACCGGGGTGGCTGGGTCCCAGACGTAGGGAAGGAGGCCCCCGGGTGGGGGAAACGCGGGTGCCACGGTGGTGTCTACGTGAGACGGTGGAGGACTGTGGCTTCCTTGTTTCTCCCCAGAATTCACAACATGAAGCAGAAATACTTTATTTCAATGACAGCATCATGACCAACGAGAAAACGTGGATGTGTAGTAGATGGTGCCGGGGGAACGGGCTCCTCTCACTGAGAGAGGCAGGTTGGATCCTACCTCGTGCCAGCCGGTGAACAGGTGGACGAAGCCCTACCTGTGGCCGGCAAGACCGTTCGGGGTAATAGGAGAACTATGGGAATATCCTTGTGAGTTTGGGATGGGAAGACTTTAAACAATGTGCTGAAGAATGAAGCAAAAGTTAAAATAATTTATACATCAAAATTAAGGATTTATTTTCCACGAAAGACGACATTAATGAAACTAGGAGAGGGAACATGCTGGGAGAATATTCTCTGACGGACAAAACTGGCAAGTGATTCGTAAGTAGAGAAGACCAAGGTTTAGCAGAGATATCGCTGGTCCCCTCCCAGGTGCCCCGGGGGAAGGGCTCCGGGCTCCAGCAGCCGCTCTCGCCGATATCGTACCAGCCACTTGTCACCTGTTTCCCACGCAGGGCCACGTCCACGTGCACAAGGGCCATCTTGCTCTGTGGCTCACCTACCTGCTCCCAGCGCCAAAGCAGAGCGGGCACTTACTGCACATTCGCTGACACTTTCCAACCCCCTCTCGGAGCGAGGTTTCTATTACTTCAGTGAAGCCGGTGCGTGGACTGCGGGGAATTGCAGATGTTGCAAAAGGGCCTCTGCATTCGAGGGGGGAGGCGGCAAAATGGAAGGACTGCGAATTTCAGCTTTCGGTGTCTCAGGTTCAAGTTCCGGGTGTGCAGTCACTTTCTAGCGTCCTTGGCTGAGGCCCTGAGCTCCTCGTGGGTAGCAGAACAGAGCTGTGCGGAAATTCAACAAGAGAAACGAGAGAGACCTGGCCTGGGCGTGCAGTAGGTGCTCAAGACAGGAGAGGGTGCCGGCTTCCCTGCCCTTCCCCGAGGGCCATAGCGCCCGAAACACCTCGTTTTCCCAAACCAACGATGACATGTTTCAGGAAGCAGAGGCAAGGCGAATTCCAGTGCAGTCCAGCGTGGGTCAAGGGAAGATTCTAGAATGGAATGTTGCGGTCTCCAGCGTTGTCAGTGAAGACGCGGGACCTGCGGTGGGCGTGCGCTGTCTGCCCCAGAGTGAGGGTCCCTGCGCCCCGGAGCCGCCCTCCTCGGCACGTCGGCTTGGGTTAGAGCGCTCGCATTCATGCACAGACCTCGCTGAGAGTCTGTTGTGTGAAGGGTGAGAAGTAGAATGCACTAGTTTACTAAACGGAATTTCAGATCGGCGGTTGGAATTTCAAACAGTCCTTTGAAGGGAAGGAAGGAATGCGCCCAGCTGTGAGGAAGCCCTTGCTCCGGGCTTGGAAAACAGCGCGGGGCCTGTGAGTGGCCGAGGGGGGCTGCGGCGTGGAGCTGCGCGGACTTCTGCTCACACAGATTTTCCTTCTCACGCGGCCAGCGCAAGAATGCGCCACGTTGGCCCTTTGAAGCCATCTGGGCTTCATTCGGTGCGGCCACTTTCACCTGCTGGTAACGTTTAGTGACAACTCAGACAGAGCCACAACGCTTAAAGAACCGAAAAACACAATGCAGATCGAATCGCTTCTAGATTGTTTTTCCAAGGTACAATTATGTGGCCGACGTCAGACAAAAACAACCTAGAAGCCAAACACTGTTTTCCTCTGAGTCTCCCCTCGAGCTCCCCGCCGTCTGAGCCTGTTTTTCCTCTTCTCCGAAATGTGCGGCTCTGTGCCCTTCGGGCCGTGACACGGCACCGCCCACCCAGCGTTTCCTAAAACGGATCCACCGACCAGGATCAGCTGAGTTTGGGTTTAGGTGGAGGTTCCAGACCCCACTTGCCAGCGGATCTATCAGCTCCGGTGCTGCCACATAGAATCACACAGCGCTGGCGGCTGAAGCAGCCCGAAGTCATCCTCCCGCGGAGGAAGGCTGAAAGCAGAGGCGGAGTGGGGCAGGGCTCGCTGCTTCCTTGGTCAGGGGACGCCCCTCCTCCCTCTCCTACTTGCAGTCGCTGCGGCCCTCCCACTTGGCTTTTCCTGGGGTGTGCTCTTTGCATTCACATTCCGGTAGTTTCCGTGTGTCTAATCACACCCCCACCTCTATCTTCTAAGAACACGGTCATCGGAGTTGGGGCCCATACGGGTGACCCAGGACGATGTCATCTCAGGATCTATAGCCTGATCACATCCGCCAGGACCCTCTTTCCAAATAAGCTCGGGTGTGCAGGTCCCGGGTTTAGGCCGTGCACGTGTCTCTGGGGCCACCGTTCAGCCAAGAGTCACGGCCGGCCACACGGCTCAGCTGGAGCCCGGTCGGGCTGGTGGAGGGTCCTGGAGCCTCGTGTCCCTCAGCAGAGCTGTGTCCGGCCAGACAGGGTCCAGCTCCAGGCCCTGCCCGCCAGGACCGACTCAGAGCACATCTGAGAAGTGTGGGCTGCGTTCGGAGCCACCGTTGGGTCCAGGGGGCCCAGGCGGCATGAGGTCCGAGCAGCCGCGTCTGGGCTGCCTTCAGGTGGTCGTCTCGTCTAACTTACCTGCGCTTTCTTCAGCTTCTTACACTTGCACTGAACTTAGTATTTCAATAAGTCCATTTTTTGTTTATAGAAGTTCTATTTGATTTTCTCCAAATTTGCCTAGGTATTTTCTTAATATTAATTTTTTACAGTTTCTATACTACCTCTATTTCTTTAATCATTTTAAACACTCTTGTTTTAAGTCTCTATTCATTTTTCCTTTTATCTGACATTCTGTGACAAGTAACCCTTCCTGATTCTGTTGGCTTTTGACTAGAGTTCTTGACCCTCCCAATAGGCGGGTAGTAAAAATCGACTCTAACCCACGCAGGTGCAGGCCTGCCCTTGGGTTTCTCACGGGGAACTGCTCTCCTCCCCGCCAGGAGGGGTCCTCACATCCGCCTGGCCATACGCTCACCAGCCCTTGCTCACCGCGGGGCTGTGCGTCGTTGGACCTGCTCCAAGCCCGGGTCTGGCCTCTGCCCACCGAGGACCCGGCCCCTGCCCACCCATGCAGGGAGCACAGGCCACCTGTCCTCGACAGCCCCATGAGCCAGGGCTTCCCTTGTGGCTGCTTGAGTCAGACAGTGGCTCAAGGAACAGGTGCAGACGGTAAGTGGCTTTGCCTGGGCTCCCCGTGGGGGTCGTGGGAGCTGTTCCTCTGTGTGGCGGGAGCCAGGGGGAGAGGCCACGTAAGCTGCGTTTCAGACTCTCGCTCTCAGAGCCGCAGGCAGCACGGAGGCCAAAGCAGGAGGAAGGAGCCAGTTCCTGGAGTTGCAGCACCAGCCCTGAGGGATGGAGGGCGGCCAGGGCCGGGACAGTGGGACACGCTGCGGAGCACTGAGTCCAGAACCAGTCGGGATTTTCCGTTTGGAACCACGCATGGAAACAGAAGCGCCAGAGGCAGAGGAAGAGAAGGTCTCGGGGGACGTTAAGGAGATTTGGATTCTGGCTGCAGAAGGGGGTTCTGGTTCGCGGCAAAGCTCACCCCTGCGCTGGGAGGGCGCGGATGCAGGAAAGGAAGGAGGACTTTACGTCCTCGCACGTAAAGTCAAATCGCAGGGCCATGGAGGTGTCCGGTGCCTGCCTTTGTCACGTGGCAAGAATCAAGGCCGTCAGTCAGCAGAGGAGGGACAGAGAGATTTCCCACGTCTCTGAGTACACAGTCCCGGAGGACACAGGCAGCAAGGCATTGTGGGAGGTGCCTCAAACATTTATTTGGGGAGGAAAAGGAAAGGGAAAAAGAAAGAGGAAGGCGGGGAGAAGGGAAGGAGAGAGGGAAGGACAGACTTAGCATTCTAGAATTTACAGGGAATTGGGAGAACACTAACGAAAACTTCATGGTTGTTTATCTGAGACGGAAATGCAGAGCCATGTGATACCCTGTCCTGCCGTACAGCTAGTGTCAGACGAGTAGAAACACGATGTTTTAATCTATAACACAAGGCATTTTTTGATTCTACTAGTTAGTACCTGTTATGAAAAGGCAGGATTCTGAAGTGGAAGAATTGTGGGCTGTGCCGTACAACAGGTCAGTGTAAAGCAAGCCCCATGGAAAGGCTGGCCCAGTCCTGCTTAGCTGATGGTCTGTTTACCCAGGGCACCCACATGCACACGCATGCACACACACATGCACACATGGACATACATGAGTATACATGTACATGAATGCGTGCACACATGGACATACATGTGAACATACATGCACACAACACATTGGCACACGCATGGACACATGCACACACAGGCATACATACATGCACACACGAACACACGGACACACATGTACATGTGCACATACACATGCATGCACACATACACATCTGTGGCCATGCAGGCACACACACGCACAGATGTGGGTATGCATGCACACACATGCACAGACATGTACATGCACACACGTACACACATGCACACATGCACACATGTGGGCATAAATGCACACATGTACACACGAGGGCATGCATGCACATGTATGCGTACACACGTATGTGCACACATGCACGCATGCGGGTGTGAATGCACATGGACAGCCATGTACATGCACACATGCATACACACATGCACACGTACACATACATGCACACACATGGACACATACACATGAACACACATGCACATCATCAGATCTTTTAAGGATTCTAAGTAAATTTTTAACAGCTTGCATAAGGGGAGTATCATAGTACCTATCAACCTTTTTAAAGTTTTTATGTTTCCCACATGCAATGGCAAAGCCACACACCTGGGGACGCAAACGTAGAAACTGAAGTAACCGTGAGGCAGCTTAGACCTTCGAGAGCAGCCACCAAGGACCAAAGGACGGGTTTCAGGCCCCCTCCAGTGGCAGAGCTTGGGTACTGCGACATGGCCGAACGGCGTAGCATCGTTTAGGAACGAGGGGAACACTGGCATTGGCCGTGTTACTAGATAGAATTATCCGGTCTTTAAATGATGAATATTTTTTTCTGACAAATGCCAAGATTGATTTTAATACAACCCAATGATAATAAATAAAGAGAAATAACACAACACTTTGTAATATACAGATGAATTATCTGTCCAAGTGGCAGAATGTTGATTTAAATTTATAGTTATGACTCCAAATTTTGTATCAATAACTCATCCTGTTTGACACAAAATTGGATTCTACAGTCCAATGAGAGGAAGATCGTCACACCGTTGTCAGACATAGAAAGACGAAACCCATCGTATTACGAAACCAAGACAAAATGCCATTAACCGGCCAAGGCAGACACAGAGAAAAGAACTGGAAGTATAGAAAGTGGGGACAAGGTTTTCCCTCTAAATTTTCAGGGTCTCGGGCAGACATGAGCCCGGACACGCTGTGCTCACGTTGCGCTCCACAAGGACAATGTGGAACTGAAAGAAGACAATAGAGGGATAGAGGCGAGTTTTTGGAAACGTGGGAAATGTGTCGTGTACGTCCAAACAGAGAACCGCAGAGACATGGAAGTCAGGTTCAGGCAGGAAAGAGGAAGTAGAGGACAATCGTGCAGATAACACCATTTGAAAACACTCTCATCAGACGGTCGGTTAGCGGCTCAGGGCGGCCGCGTCCGGCACGCGCGCACCCGTGGCTCACGGAGGGAGGAGGAGAGAACCCGCAGTCGGTGCTGGGGAGGCAGTCGCCCTCCACCGACGGCCCCGCACGCAGGTGGTCAGACGAGCACCTCGAACAGTGGCAAACGCTAGGGGACTTTGTCTGACGCGCCATTCGTCCAGTTAGCGAGTCAATGGTGGGAATGGGACCTGCCACGCCTCGCGAGGAACCCCCAGCTCTGACGTGGCACCGTCCCTGTTCTGCACTTTGTCAGAATGACTCCATCTACGAGAGAAGTTTCCCAAAGCACGTCAGGTAACCACAGATAAGCTGGTTCTCAGAAATAAGATGAAACACAAGACCAAGACCAAGGAAGCCAGCACAACTTGCTGGGGAAAAGTTCATGTCACTTCTGTTAGGAGAAATTAAGCAAAGCTCATTGCTTGGAACTCTTTTACGTGGTTGGAAAGAGAGGTGTCAGTAACTGCACGCAGAGAAGGAAAGCAGTGGATGTAGCCTTTTTTTAGGAGGTTTCACGACGACATTTGGGATTTGAAATGTAAACATTTCTTGCTCTCAGAGATTACATTAAAATCATAAAAACGTATATTCTAAAACATTAAAAAGAAAAAATAAAAACGTAAGACAATCATAATAGCCATGTATAAAACTGGAAAAAATTAAAGATAGGACATACAGGAACTTACCGAATTGTAAACATTAGAGTTGGGGTTGCTTTTTATAGTGTGAAAAAATAAATGAGAAGGATTTCACTTTGTCTGTGTGGCAGCGAGCTCACAAGTGCATTAAAGGAAGGCAGAGTGAAGCCGCGTGCAATCGACGGGCACTGTAGCGCTGAGGACATTGGCGCGTGGGCAGTACCTCCCCGGTGGAGCCCAGCACCTTCCTTCTGGAAAACCCCGGGTGCTGAACTGCAGTATAAAATAACAGTATCAGTAACAGCTGAAACGGATGGTCGTTACCAGGTGCCAGGCGCTGCCCTGACAGGTTCGTTAGCTCAGTTGATCTTCCCAAGACCTCCTGTTCGCATGGAGGAGACACCGAGGCAGGAAGACACCTGGCAGTTACCTGTGGTCACGGGAGGGTGGGGAGAGACCACGCGGGGGGCTCAGACGCCCGCAGCGCCAGCCCCCGGCTGTCCTGCCGCTTGCCACGGGGGCTGGGGTGATGCGTCCGTTCCCGGATCTCGGTGGAGAGCCGGGCCCACTCCCTGTGTCTTCCCCTCCGCGGCATTTCCCCCCAGAGGAGGCCCCGCCATCCCACAGAGCCAACCTCCGGGCCCTCCGTGAGGCTCTGACCTGGACCGCCCAACGCGAAGCCTCGGGCCGCAGGCGGCCTTGGAGCACTTGGCGTCTTGGCCTGTGGGAGATGTGCTGAGATGCAAAATGCACACCAGATTTTAAAGACAAAAATCGTGTATTTTATTAATATATTTTACTGTGGCGTATGTTGAAATAATATCATATATTGCGTCAAATACATGTTTTATTAAAATTAATGTTACCAGTTTCTTTTTGCTTTTTATAGGGTGGCTGCTGTAAAATTTGAAAAGACACCGTGGTCGCTTGTGCTGGGAGGTCCGTGGGCCTCTGTTGCCGCCGCGCCACTGAGACGGGTCCTCCCGGGCCGAGGCCCACACCGGAGCCCGCGGACGAGAGCTGCTGGGAGCAGCGCCCACCTGTGGAAGTGGTGCCCGCACCTGGGGTTTCCTGAGCGCCTGGCGTGGCCTTCCTCCAGCTCCGGGCTGAGACGGGAGAGCCTCCCGCTGAGGAACCTGCCGACGACGCGCGTGTCCCTGCCGCAAATTAATCCACCGCGAGAACCCCGCAGGGTGACGCTCGCTCGTCTCCCGCTACTTGGGGTTTTCCACTCCACTCCTGGTCAGCTCTTTTTACGGGATCATCTACTTTGGTGTCGCCCTTGGCGTCTGGTGGCTGCCTCAGAAGTCGTGTTTCAAACCTGCAGCCAGGTGTCTGGGACGGGGCTGCCACTGCCCGTGCCCCTTGGCCCAGCGCGGAGCCGGGGAAGGGCGGGTCTCGCGTATTCTCCCCAGCAGGGCGCGCGGCCGGGGCGGAGGGCAGGAGGGCTGGGACAGCGTCGTTTCTGGTCTGATACTCTTTAAAAGTTGTCCCTTCTGTAGAAAAGTCGCCTTAAGGTTTGGGTAATGGTGGCATTTATGTCCCCAGAGGGGAACAGCCTGGCTTCGGGCCGACGGGGACCCTGTGCCGGGCCGGCGGGTCTGCAGGGCGCTGCCGTCTGCGCTCACGCCTCTCTGGTTCCCTGTCCTGCCACCAGCTGCGAAACCACTTCAATCCTGAGGCCTGAGCCGGTGGTGTTTCTTTCTAGCAGGAGAGGCCTCCTGCCCCCCTGCCTCAGCGGGGGCCTGTGCGCTCGGCTGTGGGCTCCTGGGGCCGGCCCAGATGCGGCTTCCACCTGGAAGCAGGTGCGTGAGGAGGGGGAGTCGGGGCTCCAGGCCACTGCTTCCCCGTCCCTGATTATCCTAAAACCATCCTAAACAGAGGACTGCTCCCCGATCTTGCCTCCTCCAGCGTGAGCCGTGTTCACCTCCGTGGCCTCTGAAGCCCTCGCAGACCTCACTGCAGCGTCCAGGCGCTGGGTCCTCCGGGCAGTGTCCCCACACCTGGAGCGCAAGAAGGATTCCAGGAAAGCCACCTTCTCCAGCACAACCGAGGCACACTCGTCCGAGAGCAGCTCTCAGCGATGCCGTCACAGTCCAGCCCCGCGAGCTGTCCCGAACTTTGCAGCGAACACCGATTCCCTGACTGTTAATGCTG
>NW_012155441.1:353-988 GCF_000956105.1 Propithecus coquereli | reverse complement strand
CAATCCTGAGGCCTGAGCCGGTGGTGTTTCTTTCTAGCAGGAGAGGCCTCCTGCCCCCCTGCCTCAGCGGGGGCCTGTGCGCTCGGCTGTGGGCTTCTTGGGCCGGCCCAGATGCGGCTTCCACCTGGAAGCAGGTGCGTGCGGAGGGGGAGTCGGGGCTCCAGGCCACTGCTTCCCCGTCCCTGATTATCCTAAAACCATCCTAAACAGAGGACTGCTCCCCGATCTCGCCTCCTCCAGCGTGAGCCGTGTTCACCTCCGTGGCCTCTGAAGCCCTCGCAGACCTCGCTGCAGCTCCGGGCGCTGGGTCCTCCGGGCGGTGTCCCCACACCTGGAGCGCAGGAAGGAATCCGGGAAAGTCACCTTCTCCAGCACAACTGAGGCACACTCCTCCGAGAGCAGCTCTCAGCGATGCCGTCACAGTCCAGCCCCGCGAGCTGTCCCGAACTTTGCAGCGAACACCGATTCCAGGGATAGAGGCGAGTTTTTGGAAACGTGGGAAATGTGTCGTGTACGTCCAAACAGAGAACCGCAGAGACGTGGAAGTCAGGTTCAGGCAGGAAAAAGGAAGTAGAGGACAATCGTGCAGATAACACCATTTGAAAACACTCTCATCAGACGGTCGGTTAGCGGCT
>NW_012155441.1:0-303 GCF_000956105.1 Propithecus coquereli | reverse complement strand
TCCGAGAGCAGCTCTCAGCGATGCCGTCACAGTCCAGCCCCGCGAGCTGTCCCGAACTTTGCAGCGAACACCGATTCCCTGACTGTTAATGCTGGACGTCAGTGGGAAACCCTGCGCAGCTGAAGCCACAGCTGTGGCTGGCACCGCCAGCAGGTGGCAGCGACGCTCGCCGACAAGCTCAGCTGCTCCCTGAGGCCGGCGTTAACCACCTGAGTCCACGGCAGGACCCTGCAGAGATCTTTCCACAGTCAAATGCCAGAGAATGGTGCTTTTAGAGACAGTTCTAAAGATGCTGCTTTTTAA
>NW_012155440.1:5257-5712 GCF_000956105.1 Propithecus coquereli | reverse complement strand
GAGCACTCACATGCTCTCTGCTCTCTCTCTCTCTCTCTGCTTTCTCTTTCTCTCTCTCTCTCTCTCTCTCTCTCTCTCTCCTCCCCTCCAAGAAGATTAAATAAACTTTTTTACTTGTGTATATTAGAAAAAAAAACAAATTGCAGATCCCAATATCACCTTCTCCCCATTATCACCAAGTGATCTCTAACCCCTCTTTACATAATTTCAAGAGGGGAAATTCACTGCCTCTGGAAGTAGATCATTCCATCTTCAGAATTTAGCATGAGACGAACTCTAAATTTGACAAAGGTTCTTTCCAGGTGACAGCAATGAGGCTGACATGTTGATGTCTGAAGCCTGTGCTCCCCTGAGCCCACATTGTAGAAACCACCCTCCTGTTTATGATCCATACCTACAGCTAAGTTCTTCCCATGCTATAATATCAGGTTTTATGGAGGAACAATTCAGATGCA
>NW_012155440.1:4735-5207 GCF_000956105.1 Propithecus coquereli | reverse complement strand
GCTGGCATCTCCCTTCTCTTTCTTTGGGATGCCATGCTGCCTCTCTGCTCTCTGCTCTCTCTCTCTCTCTCTGCTTTCTCTTTCTCTCTCTCTCTCCTCCCCTCCAAGAAGATAAAATAAACTTTTTTACCTGTGTATATTAGAAAAAAAAAACAAATTGCAGATCCCAATATCACCTTCTCCCCATTATCACCAAGTGATCTCTAACCCCTCTTTACATAATTTCAAGAGGGGGAATTCACTGCCTCTGGAAGTAGATCATTCCATCTTCAGAATTTAGCATGAGACGAACTCTAAATTTGACAAAGGTTCTTTCCAGGTAACAGCAATGAGGCTGACATGTTGATGTCTGAAGCCTGTGCTCCCCTGAGCCCACGTTGTAGAAACCACCCTCCTGTTTATGATCCATACCTACAGCTAAGTTCTTCCCATGCTATAATATCAGGTTTTATGGAGGAACAATTCAGATGCA
>NW_012155440.1:0-1049 GCF_000956105.1 Propithecus coquereli | reverse complement strand
AAATTGCTTCACTTTTTTCCTTTTCTTTCTGTCCATGTAGTTGCTGTGGTAGCTTAGCCAAAACAAATCCTCCCAGCTCAAGCAAGAAACTAGCTAATGAGGAAAGAGACCAGATAGGTATTTGGTAAAAAGTTCCAATTAGTAATATGTGATGAGGTAGACAGTGAAATCGCAGTGTTCAGAGACTCAACCTCCAACTGCGAAAGTTTGAGAAAATCCTTTATTTGTTAGCTGAATTTCCAAAGCCTCCTGGATATGCTAATTATCCTGATTTGATCTTTATGCATTGAATGCTATAATGAAATATCACTCTATAATCCATAAATGTGTACAATTCTTACATGTTAACTAAAAACAAAAGGAAAAAAAAAGATGGAGTCTGCTGTCAACAGGGATTCTCTACCTATAAGTGCAAAGGCTTGGAATGTTGGTGACATCTCAGAGAAATTATCTTGGCATTGATAAGAGCTCAGTTCTAGACTCAGAGCCGAGTCACCTGTAGGCTTTTGGTTTGGTGGATAGAGTAGTATTTGCTTTCTCAATTATCATTTTTCTCTAAGTTTCCACAGATCCCTAGGGCTACCAGATGAGCAAATTACTCCAGAAGGAACAGATGGATGTGCTTTAATAGACACAGAAGTATTCTAGATCAGACTGTCTGTCAGAGTCACTCTTCCCCAGTGCCCTATCCCACACTCTGCCACAAGCCAAGCTCATTTTTCTTTCCTCTCATTGGTCCGTATCGATCAAATGTATACCATATGCTCAAAATGACAGGGCTACAAAATAAATTACATGATCCTTACTGTTGGACTTACAATATAGTAGGAAAGCATAACACCTTAAACATTAAGAAAATTATTACTTTCCTAAAAAGCACTTGGAACTAATCATCTAATGACAGCACCCAAATGACACAGTATACAAATTCACATTGCTGAAACCCAGAGACTAGCCCCAGTTTCTGACCTTTCTGAGACTTGATTGATCAGCTCTTCCTCCCATTCTGAGAGTTCCCTAGAAACCTTCCAATAACTTTTTTTAATTTA
>NW_012155439.1:16905-17256 GCF_000956105.1 Propithecus coquereli | reverse complement strand
GGGTCATCAACTCAAACAAAAGACTGACAAAGGACCTGCAGTCTCAGCATGTAGCGAAAACTGGGTCCAACAAACGATTCTTGCAACGATGCTGATATATCCAGTGAACAGGGCCTCACCAGGGATTTGCCTGTCAAAACCCTCTAGGCCTCAGATTTGAGGAAACAAATCACGTTAAAATGATGTTGAAAAGTGCTACAGTTACTTAAAGGTGGTGAAATGGGGCAGAAATAACTCGTAAAATCAAGCTTACTTCAAAAGTTCAGCTACCTACCCCTTTAAGTATCCAGTCTCCTGGGTTGAAACATAGACTTGTCTGCAGGAACCATTCTCCATTCCGAGCTGATGAAT
>NW_012155439.1:12932-14165 GCF_000956105.1 Propithecus coquereli | reverse complement strand
TACCTTAAAATACTAGAAAAGGAAGAGCAATTGTAAACTTAATGCAAGGATAAGGAAGAAAATAATAAAGACTAGAGTGGAAATAAATAGAGATCGAAAAATAGCAGAGAAAACCAATGAAACTAACAGTAGTTTTTTTGAAAAGGGCAATAAAATTGACAAATATTTAGCTAAAGTGACCAAGAAAAAAAGACTTAGTTACTAAAATCAAGAATGGAAGTAAGGAGAGACTTTACCATCAATCATACACAAACAAAAAAGTTTATAAGGGACTACCATAAACAACTATATACCAAAACATTAGATAACCTAGATGAAATAAATAAATTCCTAGAATTTACAAACTATCAAAACTGACTCAAGAAGAAAGAAACATTTTGAACAAACCTATAATAAGTATAGAGATTTAATCTGTAATTTTAAAAACCTCCCTTGATTTATGGTTTTAAAACTTCCCTCCATGGAAAGCCCAAGCCCATATAGTTTCACTGATGAATTCTTCCAAACATTTGAAAAAGAATAAATACCAATCTTTCTCAAACTGTTTCAAAAACTAGAAGATGAGAGAACATTTCCTCACTCAATAATCGAAACCAGTATTAACCTGATACCGAACCTCCCTTACGTAGATTCAATGTAGTCTCTAGCAAAATCCCAGCTTACTCTTTTGCAGAAATTGATAGGCTGATCCCAAAGCTCAGATGAGAACACAAAGAACCCAGAATAGCCAAAAATAATCTTGAATATGAAGCAAAAGATTGGGGAATTTATATGCTGTGTTTTCAAAACTTACTACAAAGCTCCAGTTATCAAGACAGTATGGTACAGGCATAAGGATAGACAATTGTATCAATGAAATAGAATTGAGAGTCTAAATTGTTACCCTTATGGTCAATTGGTTTTCAACAAGAGTTTCAAGACAATTCAATGAGCAAGAATAGTCTTTTTAACAAATGGTGTTGGGACAAATAGATGGCCACATGCAAAAGAATAAAGTCGGACCTCTATCTCACATCATATGCAAAAATTAACTCAAAATAAATATTGTAATAGAACTAAACGTGAGAGCTAAAACTATAAACTCTCAGTAGAAATTAATAGTAAATGTTTGTGACTTTGAGTTAGGGAATGGTTTCTAATACATAACACCAAAAGCACAATTCATAAAAGTAAAAATAGATTCATTGAACTTAATCAAAATTAATTTTTTTTTGCTGCAAATGACACCATTAA
>NW_012155439.1:0-272 GCF_000956105.1 Propithecus coquereli | reverse complement strand
CTAATTTTTTGCTATTATAACTGTTCTCACTATATTCTATATGTACTGTGATGAATGTGATGAATGACGGATACAGCCAGAACTCTCCTACTCCAAATCAATCATGCATTTGTAGAAAAAATGAGCTAGAAAAATATGTGGATGTTATGGCTCCTGTTTTGTTTTCATGTATTTTCATTTTTTTAAAGACTCAACCCTACTGAACCTAAGAATCTATAGAGCCTAATATCCAAAGTCTAGAAAGTCACATTTTATTGGTTTCAGATGCTCCT
>NW_012155438.1:12581-12934 GCF_000956105.1 Propithecus coquereli | reverse complement strand
ATCTGCCAGTTCTGGACCTTTCATGTAAGTGGAATCACAGATCACATGGTCTTCGTGTCTGGCTGCTCTGACTTAGCAAACGTTTTCAATGTTCTTCCATATTGTAGGATGAATTGGTACTTCATTCCTTGTTATAGCTCAATAATATTCTGCATTGTCTGTAACTACCCCATTTTGTTTATCAATTGACAAAGCAATATAATAATTTTGTAATTTTTTATGTTAAGTTTTTTTATGTTTTCTGTCCTTATGGGAAGAATCTCATATCAAGTTGACAAGAATACTTTTGGGTAATGCACTAGGCTTTAAGAAGACCAGTGTAAAATTCTGGATTTTAGCTTCTTGCAAGCTGG
>NW_012155438.1:1738-2451 GCF_000956105.1 Propithecus coquereli | reverse complement strand
TAACATTATGGTTACTCAATAAATAATTGTTAAAGAATAAGTAATGATCTGGAAAATTCTATTGTGTTTCATAAAACAACTAATATAAAGTACGGAAATTTTAAAAAAAAGGATATTTCAATCTTTTAAAGCAGAAAAACTTTAAGTCCAGAAAAAAGGAAGCCAAGGAATAACTTAATTGTCTAATTGTACTAATAATTCTACACTGGTTGTAACCCAGTGGTGACTGGAGTCCATCTTCACTCATCTTTTATCTCAAACAGGGACCAGAGTTCTTATCCTCCTGTGGGTGTTGATATAGAGAACAGGCCAATACTGGACAGGGAAATGTCAGTTTATCCCAACTCCCCCCAATTCCCAGTATTCTACCATCCTAATATTCCCAAACCGAACTGATGAAACTGGCTCCAGTCGCCAGGAAGGACGACCTACAGTAATCCCCAGCACCCTTGGATGATCAGCTTCATGGTCCCATTCTGCCATTATACTGGCAAGGATGCTGCATTAAAGTTGAGCTACTTACCCTCTTGCACTTATTCATCACAATACAGTGTGGATGTATTGTATACGCCAACATGCCAGAATGATCAGTGTATACACGGGTGTATGTTTGTTCGTGTGTGTTTATGGATATATGTATTTAGGTTGAGCAAGTGTGACTTTTTTATTATTAGGAAAAATTTCTCATGGAGAATAGCTGAAAAATATTATAA
>NW_012155438.1:0-1688 GCF_000956105.1 Propithecus coquereli | reverse complement strand
TTGTTGCTGTGATTGCTTTTGGGGTCTTCTTCATAAATTCTTTGCCTAGGATGATGTTTATAAGAATTTATCCAACATTTTCTTCTCAAATTCTTATGGTTTCATGCTTTAGGTTTAAGTCTTTCATCCATCCTGAGTTGATTTTTGTGAGAGGTGAGAGGTATGGATCCTGTTTCAGTCTTCTACAAGTGGCTATCCAACTTTCTCAGCACCATTTATTGTATAGGGATTCTTTGCCCCAGTGTATGTTCTTGTCTGCTTTGTCAAAGATCAGATGGCAATATGAGGATGGTTTTATATCTGGATTCTCAGTCCTGTTCCATTAGTCTATGTCTCTGGTCTTATGCCAGTACCATGCTGTTTTGGTTACTTTGGCCTTATTGTATAGCTTGAAGTCTGGTAAAAATTGTGTATACACAAGGAGTGCAATGCGCACTACCCGAAGGATGGACATATTTGAAACACGGACTTCAGGGGCGGGGGAACCAAGGGCAACACACGTAACCTAAACATCTGTACACCCATAATTTGCTGAAATAAAAAAAAGAAAAGAAAAAAAATTATACTGAAAAAAAAAATTGTGTATATTCATCACATACAACATGACATTTTAAAACAGGTATACATTATAGAATGGCTCCATTGAGAAAATTAGCATATGCATTACCTCACTTGCTTATCATTTATTTGTGTGGGAGGACCCTCTTTTAAAATAAACTGTAGAGCAGAAAATCAATGTTATTTCTCCACAGACATAGTTATCTCATTCATTTGTCAGGCAGGTAGGACAAGGGGATGATTCACTCAATACTGTCATGAATTTGGTTGTATCCAGTTTGTGTTTTAGCTTTAGTTAGCCTCAGCCCACTTGTTGTTTCAAATGTATTGAGGTTGAGGTATTTCCTGAGCAATGAGAGCCTACAGGTGATTTAATCTGTCTTTCCAGTCCATTCCTTCAGGTCCCCATATGCCTCAAGATCCATTAAATATTCCGTAAAAGGAGGGGGGTGCATTTGGAGGTCCTCTAATTTCAATCTATTATGTCAGCCCAGGGCGACTTTAAAACACTGTTGCTGTTTTAAGTGGTCTTCTGTCTACAGGAAGCCTGAGCCTCAGCCTGTTACCTTCATTCAACAAATTCTCTGAAAGAAAATGCTTCCAAATGACTTCAGCCTACCTAGAAGGAACATTTTTCTACCTGGAATTACCATCCTTCTAGTCTTCTTTTCTTCCTTAGAGCTCATATGCTCTCTAAAATATTTTTTTAAACTGTGTTAACTTTTCTAATTACTGCAGCAAGAGTGAAAATTTGCCTCTACCTACAGCATCCTATAAGCAGTAAAGTTCTATTGCCATTTATTTACTCAGATGCTAAAATATTCCTTAATACTTAATAACTCAGAATCTGTATCTGTCTCTCTTATATCTCTTTGTCTCTGTCTTTTTCTCCCTTTCTTATATATGTGTGTTGTGAGTGCTCGAGAGCTTTATAATCCAAGTAAAAATTAGATTTATATAATTTCCCCATCACTATATGTATATGCAATATTGTCAATAGATTTTGAAATATTTAAACCAAATTTTACCATTGGAATAAACCTTCCTTGTTCATGGTGTGTATTTTCATATATTGCCAATTTCAAAACCCAATGGACTCACCAGCAAATTGGTTTCACTGATCAACACCT
>NW_012155437.1:5695-6763 GCF_000956105.1 Propithecus coquereli | reverse complement strand
ATCTTATGGGACCACCATCATATATACAATCCATCATTGACCAAAACACTGTTATGCAGTACATGACTCTATATCTATGTTTATATCTATATCTGTATCTATCTTGTTGCTATGTGTAGAAATTGTGTCGTAAGAAGCATGCTAATGTCATATTTACTTTTATTATAAGGTTGATATATTCGTAACATATAAAATTTCAGGTGGTAATATCATTTTCCCCTCAAAATATAGCTATATATACTCTTGTCTTATTACTTGATATTGAACTTAAATATAGATACATTTTGATTCTGTAACTGAGTTCAAGCTCATACCACTTGAACAACAGCTAATAGTAAGTCAAGAGACAAGGCGTTGGGTCAAGGAAAACAACTTTTATTCAGAGAGCCAGCAAACTGAGAAGATGGCAGACTAGTGTCTCAAATAACCATCTTAAGTTAATATGAACATTAGGCTCCTTTTTATGTTAAGGGAAGAGTAGGGAGATTTTAAGAGGTGACCAAGGACCACAGACATCTGAGTCTTGGTGAGGGTCTGAGGAGCTTGAGAAACTTCTTTGTTCTTGGTCAGTTTACTATAGTAAACTGGCATAGGTCAAGTCATGATGTTCCTATAAATCTTGAACATATCATTGTTATTTGTGTGCATGTTTCTCTTTTCTCCCTGGGAGTTAGTTTTGGGAAAGGGATGGTTATCGTCTCTCTTCTAAAGTTGAACTACAAACTGAATCCTACCTATAATTTGCTGGCCTATAGAGCTAAGTGGAAGATTTTAACCTAAAGGATATTACCTCAAGGGATCAGAACTTCCATTCTGTACCTCAAACACATAAAGACTAATTCTTCATGTGTAGGAACATGCTGTCTGTTTAACCATTACAAAAAACATCTTTTCTTTTCTTTTTTCTTTTTTTTTTTTAGCTTCTGGCAAGAATTCCTTGTCATATGCTAGTCTAAAAAGGAATCTTCAGAAAGACTGCAATAGTACTTTAGAAAGATCATGGGTTTTGAAGCCAGAAAACCTGGAGTTATTAATAGATCCCCTTAGGTGCCACTTCCTATGTGTGCA
>NW_012155437.1:0-375 GCF_000956105.1 Propithecus coquereli | reverse complement strand
GAGTTTCATTTCTTTATGGAGGGATTTTCCTTCATTATTATTTAGGTCACTTTGTTAGCAACCTCTGAGTGTAGGTTTTTCGAAGTTCTTGGTGATCCTCAGAAAAAGAAATTCATGATGCATGCACCACTTAAATCAAGCAAGCAATTTTGTTTTTTTTTATTGAAAGAAAAAGTATGAGAGAGACAGACAGACAGACAGACGGCAGGATTGAAAAAGAGCAGCTGTACCAGGAGGAAGTTTTTTGGTCTTTTGGAATCTTAGTATTTGATAGAAGGAATATTTGAGACTAAGAGGTTGGCTTTTACTGAGAATTTGGGTAGTAATTCCTAGAATTGGGTTCCCTCCCATTTTTAAACTTTATATGGTTATCTT
>NW_012155436.1:6735-7410 GCF_000956105.1 Propithecus coquereli | reverse complement strand
TTCTGACCTCATTGGGTTTGTTGAGAGAATTCAATAAGTTAATTGTGTAAAATTCATAGAACCATGCTTGGTACATTGTAAGAACTCAATAAAGGTTACTGATATTAAAGCCATTATAATCTGTTTCAAAGAGGTTCTGGGGACCCAAAGGAATCCTAAGGATCCAGAATCCTGGACATGATTTTGTCTCCCAGCAGCTTTTCAAATTATTCAGGTTAGTCTACAATTCAGCTGGACCTTCTGAGGTCATTCAAGAATGGTCTGATCCATTCTATCAGTGTGGTCTCAACGCTGATCTCTGAGGACAATCATAGGGTCCCCTGGTACTGTTTCAGACCCTAATTATGAATTAAAAGAATGCTAATTACAAATGCTAAAGAAAGAAATACTATAACATAAAGTGTCACTGTAAATCAGAACATATGGTAAGTGTGGATAGAATGCTAGCTGATAATTGAACAGGATGGTGACACAACTCAGGTGACACTAATGGACCTTGCATTTGGGGAAGGATATAGATAGTGTATGCAGGTTACTGGCCATGGTGCTAACTAAAGTGATGGAGGTAGAAAGAGTCTGTCATTGGATTTCTGGTCAGTGAAGAGCAGCAACATAATATTCAATGAACACTTTTCAAACACCTACTATACACTGGATATTTTGTAAGACAATTAT
>NW_012155436.1:3648-3982 GCF_000956105.1 Propithecus coquereli | reverse complement strand
TACTCACCATCAAATTGGTATTAACTGATCAACACATAAGTGCACATATAAGAATAACATCTATTGGATGTTGGGCAGTGGGGAGGGGGGAGGAGAGAGGAGGGGACGGATATATGCATACACAAAGAGTGCAATGCGCACCACCCAAAGGATAGACATATTTGAAACTCGGACTTGGGGGGGGGCAAGGGCAACATAGGTAACCTAAACATCTGTACCCCTATAATACGCTGAAATAGAAAAAAAAGATGATTAAATTTATCTGTGAATCCTAAGGTGAGACTTATTTCCATCAAACTATACCATTTATTCACTAATTCATTCATTTATTCAA
>NW_012155436.1:0-893 GCF_000956105.1 Propithecus coquereli | reverse complement strand
TTCCTAACAGTAGCATGTCATGTTCAAAGTTTTGAGCATTACAAGGACCTGGAGATCATAGTTACTGATAATTACTAAAAAGAGAATGTACTTTCTATGTAAAATGACCCTAGGAATTTTTATTACTTAAGCACCCCGGAAAAGATGTGGAGATACCCAGGATTTTGCCTAGGGGCCGGGAAGGAATCATCCTTCTGAATAACTGTAAAGGAGTAGTGGGAGACAAAAGTAAAGTTACTTTATATTTGTGTGACTACAGGATTACAGTCCCTTTAGAATACATTGGGAATGTTCATGGTCCCCCTCTGTGACACATATCAAGAAAGAGGGTGGATTGCTCTCTTTTATGGTCATATAAATACTTCTAAACCACTATATTGTATCCTTTTTCCTCATTCTTATCTCAGAGGAAATAGAGACAACCTCATTTCTATTACCTATACTTATTGTTTTGCACATGATGCATGAAGGCATTATTTTGGAGTCGATTTCTAAATTTGGGGATGCTTAATTAAATAAATATAAGCAAATTTTAGGTTCATTTTTTTCTTCCTTAAACAAATGGCCACAAATTTATTGCTGCAAAATTGTGCTTTGCTCCAGCATTTAGCCATAGTTGTGAGTGTATTAGTATAGCACTCTAAATGACACAATTATTTCAGCATCCGGCTTCATCTCAAAAGATGTTTCATATGCCAGTAGGTCTCCAAGGGATTTACTTTCTCTCTCTCCTTATTTACTTATTTTATTTCTTTGTATTGCAATAAAATTCAAGGCTGAGAGAGAGCTAGTTCTCTGAATCCCAGGGCTGGGAGTAAATAATTCAGCACAGCGTGGCACAGAAAATGCTTCCCTCTGCTTCATTTTTGTGTGTGTGTGTGTGTGTGTGTGTG
>NW_012155435.1:4235-5028 GCF_000956105.1 Propithecus coquereli | reverse complement strand
CCCGCCAGGCTTTAGTTCCCAGGACCCCAAGGTCAGACCTTCCGCCTAGATTTGATCCAGAACACGTCTACGCCTCATGCCGGGCCCCAAAGGCCACAGGGGGCGCTGTGCACCCAGGTCTCCTGGGACCGTGGGGAGAGCCAGGCGCGGGCTTGTGGGGAACCTTCTCCTTTTGAAGCCTGCGGGTTCACACTTTTAAACCCTCCCACTCTTTTTCCCTTACAAATTCAATTTTGTTTTTGAAAATGCGGCTAATACAAGCAAACTAATACGAGGCTAATTTCCTTGATATTTCGATCTAGTTGTTCCTTTGTGTCATTTTGCCATAGAAATTGTCAATAAATTCCGAGAGGGGCAGTATCCAACAGCAGGATAGAGGTATGCTCTGATTCTCTCCTCTTTCCTTCTCCCAAACCACTTTTTTTTTTTTTTGAGATGGGGTCTCTGTTGACCCAGCTAGAGTGCCATGGCGTCAGCCTAGCTCACAGGAACCTCAAACTCCTGGGCTCAAGCGATCCTCCCGCCTCAGCCTCCCGAGCAGCGGGGACTACAGGCCTGCAACATCACGCCTGGCTAATTTTTCCATTTTTTGTATAGATGGGGTCTCGCTCTTGCTCAGGCTGGTCTCGAACTCCTGAGCTCAAGTGATCCTCCGGCCTCAGCCTCCCAGAGTGCTGGGATTACAGGCGTGAGCCACTGCACCCAGCACAAACGACCTTCATCTGGCTACAGCTAAGGACAGCCCGCTGTCCATCACCACTTGGGCTGCGCTCCTGCGAGCAGCTCTCAGCTG
>NW_012155435.1:2099-2730 GCF_000956105.1 Propithecus coquereli | reverse complement strand
TACCGGGTTCCCAGCAGCTCCACCAGGCAGGAGTCACTGCTGTCCTCGGAGAAGGAGTCCTCGGGCTCGAAGGTCGGGTAGACCAAGGAGGCGTCCGTGTGCGTCCAGGAGCGGGGCAGCTTCCAAAAGCCGGGTAGGAGGGTGGGCTGGAACTCTGGCGGGGAGGAGGGGGGGCTGGGGGTGCTGTGGCTCCTGGCCAAGGAGCTGGGCGTCCCCCGCCCACCCACTCCCACTCGGAGCACTAAACCCCGCCTGCTGGTCCGGGATTGGGTTTGAAACACTCAAGAAGCTCCTTTTTGTAAAAAAAAAACCCATTTCCCCTCCTAATCAATAAGAACAGTGTTGGGACGGGCTTTGACTAAACCCACTGCACCATGGGAGCTCGAGACGTGCAAAACTGGTGCTGTCTCAAGCTGGGTTTGGACAGAAAGCGGAGCTCCTACAAAATAGACGCCCAGCCAAGGGGCTTCCTCCCGATGACATAGGCTAGGATGGCGCTAGGGACCAGGCCTGGGGGAACCTCAACTGCAGGGAGGCCAGCCGTGTCAGGAGGGGCTGGGGTGTGGTCACCTGCAGCTGGGCCATTGTGTGACCGGAAATTGTGGCCTGGCTGACAGTGTCCCCACTCACC
>NW_012155435.1:0-419 GCF_000956105.1 Propithecus coquereli | reverse complement strand
CGCTTATTCAACACCTGCTGCACACCTGGTGCTGTGCGTGGCACCAAGGATGGACACGAGTCAATGCAGCGCCACTTGGTCCCCGGGGGCTGGTACGCCAGGGGATCTGAACCCTAGACCCACCGCCCATTAGCTGAGGCATTGGGAGGCCCCTGAACTCTGTGCCTCAGTTTCCCCACCTCTGAGCCGCTTGGCAGGTGCCCGGGGAGCACCCAACGCCTGCGTGCAGGGCCGCTTCTCAGCCCTCATGGGCCCCTTCCTCTATTAGAAAGATACATGATTACATTGTACAGCTCTGACGGTATAAAGCCGAGTACATTTGTATTTTAAAACATTTTCTAGAGACGGCTGCCGCCCAGCAGTAGACGCTGTCTCAGCCAGGCTAGCCGCAGTTCCTGTGGTGTGTGAGTGAGCCCGGG
>NW_012155434.1:6015-6532 GCF_000956105.1 Propithecus coquereli | reverse complement strand
ATTAGCATTACTATAATTTAGAGCATATCTTCAATTTTCTGAAACTTGTAAAAGTTGTCATTTAAATTGCTTTGATACACATTTGAAAAAATGAAAATATTATAAACACTACAAAATGTTATGCATAGGAATCTAATATTTTGAAACTTACTAAATTTTCAGATTACTGTGTTAAATTTTATCATTTAACATTATGCAATGGAAACAGAGTGTCATGGTATAAATAAATAAACTGGTGGGAAATATGCTACAATATATTTAGAGTTACAAAGAACAGTTGGAAAAATATGCATCTCAGACTAGAAAAATTTTATCAAAAAGTATATGATAATATATTCAGAAAATTAGTCCTAGTCTATTTAAAGATTTTTCATTAACTTTAAAACTTAAGGATAATTGCATAAAAAAACTTTCCTCATCACTTGAAAAGATCAGGCATGTGATAATATACTTAATAGGTACACTGGTTTTAACCTATACAATTTTTTTTCCCAACCCTTTTTAAATATTTTTATAT
>NW_012155434.1:2905-3235 GCF_000956105.1 Propithecus coquereli | reverse complement strand
ATACCCAGTGATTAGCTCAGAACAAACACTCAGTAAAGGTTTATTAAATGAAGAAAGAAAGGGAGGGAGAAAGAAAGGAAGAATTTGACACATTATGTACATTGCTGACTTTTAAAGACATTGCTCCTTTGGTTTTGTTAACGGTATTAGTTTTCTCAAAATAAAATACTAGATAGCAAATTAATATTTGTTAAATCACATACTATATATGTATACATGGTAAATAAGAAATGTTTCATTTAAAATAATATTTTAAAGTTTAACAAAATGTCTGTGGAGCCTTTTCACAAGTTATGCCCTTTAATCCCCACAAAGTCAAATCCACACAGG
>NW_012155434.1:0-650 GCF_000956105.1 Propithecus coquereli | reverse complement strand
CTGCTTTCCATCTTTTGAAGGAACCTCCTGCTGTCTTGATTAAGTTACGACTTTGGCTAAAGCTTATTAGTTTCAGTTAGGAGGGGGTATTCCGGTGGGGGGGAGTTCAAGGACAGAAATATCAGCTGCTTGTACTGGCTAAAGTCTACTCCATTTACTGTTACTTCTCCATACTTAACCTTCCTCTTTGTGGCCTTTGATACCACATGAAAACCTAGAGGGAACTTCTAATGATTCAGATCCCTTAAGGAACACAGAAAAAAGTTGGCAATCACCCCCTTTCGGGGTCTTCTGTTTTCCTCATGGAGTCCAAAGAGTCATGTACAGATTCGTCTCTGGTATAAAACTGCCTTCTTCAGATCACATTACCACTTTTGCATTTGGGGGGTATCAGAAATTACTTTGTATTATGAAAATATTTAAGCTTGGTAATTTATAATGGCTAGGCAAGAATGACAATATTAGAACCAGCTGAATACACCTTAGAGATTTTTTGTTTCTTTGTGTGTTAGATAAAAAAGGTGGCCTGGGCCCACAGTCCCCCTCTCATTTTTTGGGGGATGGGAGATACAAGATGGGCTCTGCCCTGAGTTCAGTGGTCCAGTTAAAAAGGTCAGCTACCTCTCCCCAAGGAGACATTCTAATATCTG
>NW_012155433.1:13039-13381 GCF_000956105.1 Propithecus coquereli | reverse complement strand
AAAAATAACAAAAATATGGAAAAATTGGAAAGTCAAATTCAACATCAAAAGAAATTAGCTGTAGCCTGGGTGGGGTACCAGATTCAGATCCATTAGCAGAATTAAGTAATGGTGTATCTTGAATACATGAAAGTCTGGTCACCTGTAGGGTCTTCAACATGTCAGTGTTTGTAGTGAAAAAAGTTATTCTTAGCAGCCACAGCTTTGAGTTTTATACCCTTGCCCAAATATACAGTCAATGTGTAAATTTAGCTGTTGAGATGATGATTCTAACATACTTGAGATAATAAAATTGTTTCTTTTGTGAGTCTCTTTTTCATTTCTATACTGGAAAGACTCAGA
>NW_012155433.1:415-969 GCF_000956105.1 Propithecus coquereli | reverse complement strand
TAATGAGTGAGTTCTCACTCTATTAAGTCTATTAGGGAGATCTGATTGTTAAAAGGAGGCTGGCAGCATCCTCCGCTCTCTCTCTTGTTCCCTTTCTCACCATGTGACACACCTACTCCCCTTCCTCTTCTGCCATGAGTGGAGCCTCTTGAGTCCTTCACCAGAGGGAGATGCTAGTGCCATGCTTTTTGCACAGCCTGCAGATCTGTGAGCCAAATAAACCTCTTTTCTTTATAAATTATCCACCCTCAGCTATTCCTTCATAGCAATGCAAATGGACTAAGACAGGAAGCAAGGGGTACGGCACATTTATGCATATGATTGTAGGTCAGATTAATTTTACTGCCCCTTGGAAAGTACATTTGATCCTGGAATAAAAACTTGGCTTGTTTTATTGTCAGTAAAGGCAGGAGGAGTTTTACATGGTGCTCAGCTTCTGGAGGACTTGCCTAATGTGATTCCACCAGCAGCACTGCTTGGAAGACAGAGGACACTTAATGGTGAATGGGAATGTGTGTGCATGTGTGTGTGTGTGTGTGTGTGTGTGTGTGTGT
>NW_012155433.1:0-365 GCF_000956105.1 Propithecus coquereli | reverse complement strand
ACTAAATTTCACTGTGTATTTTCAAAGAAAAATGAGATATTTACTTCAATCTAGTCCGTAGAAAAAGCAATGAGAGTAGAGGTGGGAGAATGGCATAAATGAATTAAAAAGTATTGTCTAAGGTATGAGGTGAAAAAGGATATCACAGTGATCCCAAAATGCACTATACTTTTAATTAAGGCACTTGGGTTTTAAATTTTTCCATAGAGCAATAAAATAGCTAGAATAGCAATATTGATTTTTTTGTAGTAAAAATCATGAATAATAGTCGGTTGATCTTGTTACACACTTTTCTATGCAAATGTTTGTTACTACCTATTTGTAAATTAATTGATGGAATTGCACAAATATGGAAAAGTTTAATT
>NW_012155432.1:6620-7071 GCF_000956105.1 Propithecus coquereli | reverse complement strand
AGATGCACAGAGTTAATGTAACTTCCTCTGACTGGTCTTGTAGATCATACTTTTAATCTTGCTTAATTTGTATATTTCAGAATATAAGGACATTATCTAAAAAAGGGCAAATTCTACAAGTTGGCTAAATCAAATAGATGCTTATATCATTCCTTTTTTTCTGCTCTTTATCAATGTACATATTATTTTTTATAATTTTCCCCTCACATACTTTCTCTTTCTTAGAAATATTGAATCTTTTTCACTTTTCTACCTTCTCTTGACTAAGCTAATGGAAATCTGTACCTGTACTGAGATGGTAAAAGCAGAAAAAAAGAAATGGATTTTAATTCTGCTTGTTCCAAATTTCGGGACATTCCAAGCAATGCTGTGGTAACATGTTTACATGTATAAATTCTATATTTTTGCATTTATTTTGGGGGTGTAGGTTCTCAAAAATGTGTTTTGTAAA
>NW_012155432.1:3000-3713 GCF_000956105.1 Propithecus coquereli | reverse complement strand
CAGGTCTTCAATGGCTCTTATTATTTGGAAATTTTGCAAACTATGCTCCTGAGTTACAGTAAGCACAGGGGAGGAGGCCAAACATCCAGAGGATATGTAACCTTGCTTGCCTAATTTCTAGGGTTCCCTTCCAAGCATAAGGCAAATGAGTGACCCAAACCAAAAAGAAAAACACACACACACACACACACACACAGCCAAATAAATTAAGTACACTGACCTACATAGTATTAACAAGAGATATAACAAGACAGTAATAACTAAAGATTTCACTTTCTTTTCCTGTGAGTGTACAGGCTTGATTTAACATAAATATACACATGACAGCTAGACAGATATGTATGTGCAAGTATGGAAAATCCCATTTCTATGCTATTCTTAGGAATAAAAATCCTTCTAAACATATTTCCATAATATCCTTCATGTAGTGCTAAAAATACCACATTGATCCCCACCCCCCCTTAACATTTACTTCTTTTGTACACGGTTTGTCTTAAAACATCTTTACCATAAGGATGATGATCATTTCCATAGCAACAAGAAGTGGAGCATTTGCAGTGAATATTTTATCTGATACAATACTTCGTTCTACTTGATCTAATTCCCACCATTATTGTGGTAACATTTATTGTTGTTATGTTTTGAGGACAAAGCATGATTGGAGGAGAAATTATTCTTTCCATCTCCAAATCTCCAAATACTTTTTCCTCTTC
>NW_012155432.1:0-991 GCF_000956105.1 Propithecus coquereli | reverse complement strand
TGTTTCACTCAGCATCCTCTTTTGAATACTGTCTTATAATCTCCAGTCACCTGAATCTGTTGTGGTTGTCCATCTCTCTCCTCCTGACAGACAATTGGTCATAAAATCTCATTTATATCAATCACACTTAAGGCATGACCTAACAAATGCACAGAGAACTTCTGCAAAGGCAGAGTTCAAGACATTTGAGGAAATCTCTGTGTGACTATACCATTTACACATCCATGCAGCCAGACCTGGCCTTGACATTCTGAAATAAGGAATATTTGAGGAGAAACCAGCAATTCATTGCAGTTCGTTAAAGAAGCAAAGAAAATATTGATAGAGACAACACACATTCCTGGAAGTAGGTTTTACAGAGTGCCACTAACCTGTAAATTTTTAGATTTGTACAGTTTAACATTAAATTAGAGCCAATGCTAAATTCAGTAAGTGTACTTTTGTTTGCATGAGTGCCTGATTGTTGCACAATATGCTATTATATTTACAAAAGGAAAGATATAACATTCAGTTGAGCATTAATTTTAAATGTTTTGTACTGGTATGCTATAAACACCCTCTTGTTCAACTTTATCATTAATTCTTAGTGCTATAGCTTCTTTGAGATATTATAGATGATGAGCTACTGAAATAATATTTAATTAAATCATTCCACATGTTCAAATATACCTAAAATTCTAACTCAGACCCTGTAATTACATAAAAAGTCAGTACTGCAAATTACTGATAAAGTACTTTTAAAAATAAGGAGTATTTTAGCCATTGTTGCAGAAATGTCTTGCATTTTTTCCGCTTATCATGGACAGTTAAAGGATCCAGAGGATTCTGCTGCCCACTTTCAATTGGCCAAATTTTTAGTGTTAGCTTTGTTACCTTCAAGTTAATACAATGACCTGTGTTAACCTTTACCGTGTTACTTCGAGTGACAGTTGGGAGCCAGCACAAATAAAACAGTGTCCAGAGTATCCTTTGCAAATCTTCCACGGGAAAA
>NW_012155431.1:4872-7626 GCF_000956105.1 Propithecus coquereli | reverse complement strand
GAAAGTCTAATTGGCCTGAATAATTCTATAAATTTCAGGTAGTCTTCCAATCTGGCACATGAAAGAACACTATTTTTTCTAAAAATGATCCTAAGGTTAATTTTGATGTGGTATAATTCCATTGTAAGCATGCTAACTGAATCCATCAAAAAATCTACTTAAAATTTTGATTTCTTCTCTTCATATTCTCAAAACAGTCAACACCAATTATAATTTTCTGTTAGTTGATTATGTGAGTCTTTGAGATCAGTTTAGAGATTTTAAATTGGGATGATATTTAATATAGCTCTATGAATATTTGCTATAACTCAAATAATTTTCAATTTATCAAGTTCATAGCAATCAAGATCTATTTCTTTTATTCAAGCAAAGAACCATGTAGATAAAAGATCATAAATATATTGTCTACAGATTATATAATCATTTGTTTAAAGTTTTTAATATTGCTGAATCCTTTATTATATTCAAGTACTATTTAACAAGAGAGAAAGAAAATATGTGATCATTATTTTTAAAAATGTATATTCTAGAGAAGATAAAAATAATTGTGAAAAAGGATATTTGCTGAATGGAGCTGTCATGAAAGCAATAAAGAAAGGTGATGAGGGAAGATAACTTGAGAATTTATCACTTGAGTTGAGAATTAAAAATATGAATTGTAGTTTTCCTGGAGGCTAAGGAAAAATAATTGCAGACAGATACATTCCTACATACAAATCAGTAACGATTTAAGCATATGCTAAGAAATACGATAATTAAGAAACTCCACTGTTCCAGAATCTGGTGATTCGTTTACTTTTGTTGGGGAGAGGAGGGTTGTTGTATACTATTGGGAAGTATTAGGAATTGAGAATAAAGAGAAGGACACAGATCTTTTTTTGTGATGCAAAGCGATTTAAAATTTATCCTGTAAGATGTGTCTAATTTCTGAAAATATGAGTCACATATCTGTTTGCTATAAAGATCACTCTGGTGGGGATGTCAATGATGAACTAGAGAACAGTTAGCATAAAAGCAGCAACTTCCTGGTAGTCTATTATATAGATCTGGGAACTGTTAAACCAGTTTTGGCAAGGGATGAGGCAAGTTTAAAATATGCCAACATAATTGGGATTGGAGAAAAACAGAGATATATGAAAGATGATTATAAGATAGAATAAATATAATGGCTGATTACATGTGTATTTTAAGTGAAGCTGGGGAAAAATTTCAGGGTAATTGTCAATATCTGGCTCTTAGGTGTTAAGGGATAACTCAGTATAATCCCTGATGAACAATGTTCACATAACATGGTGGAGAAGGATCTAAATGACAGTTTATTTTGCCCTCACAAAATTGTTGTGGTGACATCAGCTCTGTTTAGAAAGTTATATAAGTCAGTATGAGTTAAAATAACACACATTTCTCAATATAGTTTTCCACATATAAATATTTTCAAACTTTAGGCCCTTTCATAAACCTGGGATATAGGTATTCTTCTCCTTGTAGAAGTGGAGAGGTAGTGTATCAGTTAGCTATTGAGTTATAACAAACAATTCCCAAACTCAGACTACTATTACAAAAATAATACAACAACATTATGTAATTATAGCTTATGTGTCACAAGGGTGAAATCTAGCTGATCTTAGTGGGAATTAACTCATCTAGGCTGTTTTGCTTGACACAACTAGGACAACTGAGCTCAATGCCACGTCTCTCATCTTCCTTTGGGATAAGCAGGTTGGACAAGGGCATGACCTTCTCTTGGAGAGGGTAGAAGCACAAGTCCCAATATATATTTGCTTTGCATAACTCTACTCATGTCAGGTTTGATACCCAAGCCCCCACACTGGCCAAAGCAGATTACAGGTCAATCTGAGTCTCAGAGAATTACATCTTGCCTACCAACGGGCATAAATACAAGGAGGAGTGAAACACTGTGGCCATTGGTGTAACTATTCTAACACAGATATGGCACCCCTGTGTTAAGACTGTGAACTCCGCAGGTAGAATACCTAGATCAGTATCCTAGCACTACTGTGAGCTCTGTGACCTTGAACAAATTACTAACGCGTCTAAGCCTGGTTCCTCATTTTAATAAATGAAGATGGTAAGACTATTTACCTCATATCATTAATGATGTACATTTGTGAACCCTATATCTAACATAAATATGTATTTATATATTAATTATTGTGTTATTCCATAAGTATGTGAATTGAGGTTCACATAATAAGCATATATCTTCCATTCAATCTATTCTCTTTGTATAATATCAAATGAGGTGTAAAAATCAGCATGTTGCCAAATTCTTGTTCTTATTTGAAACTTTGAGTCTTGCTTCTTTCATTACGACCCAGATTCCATGTTCCCTCTTATGTTTACCAACTTCTTCTATAACGAGGAAAATGTAAAAACTGTCAGGCCTTTCTCCTCTACCCCTCTCCTATGACTTCATCTAGAAAAGGATCAGTAGAAGATGTGCAACCAGTTCACCTTCTAACCCTTTTTTCCTCAATGATTTCTCTAATAAAACACTCTACATGCCAGCTTATTTTTTAAAAAAACTCAGCTTTTATATTCAGATTTTCTACCACTGCTTCATTACCTTGCTTTAATTGAATACTGCTCCTCCTTCACCATTTTTTTTCTTTCATAGGGCTTCTGTTATTTTCATAAATATTAATTGTGATGCATACTTCTCATTCTTGCATAGATGGAAAGAGTGATCAATAAACATTTTTTAAAAATAAATTTGGCTAATAAATAAAATAA
>NW_012155431.1:3215-3597 GCF_000956105.1 Propithecus coquereli | reverse complement strand
AAATGAGAGTGAGATAGTACATGCAAGTGATTGTAATGTAAACAGGAGAATCAATTCTGCAAATACCATACATCCTCAGCTACTCCTAAATCCTACACTGGTTTTCTTTATTACAAAGACACTACATCTCCATCTCCCTGCCTTCCTTTGTTACCGTCACATGAAAAGGAAAACATAAACTTATTTTTTTCAATCATAAATTTGTCCCATAAAGAGAAATCCAGTGAATAATCTAGAAGCTGGGAAGATTTAGGTTTGAGTACCAGTAATACATGTGACTGTGAGAAAGACACAGTATGGCTTTAAACATAAAATTCTTCATATGTAAAATGAGAAAATTACAACAGTTTATATCTTGAGTAATTTGCATCTTTAATTTTCA
>NW_012155431.1:0-1260 GCF_000956105.1 Propithecus coquereli | reverse complement strand
TACTTTTTACTTATATAAATCATTAAAGTCAGTTGTATAAGTCAACTCAAATTCATTTAGAGGAATTAAATCAATTTATGCTAAAATTCAAATGTATAGGAATGTGATTGCTATGCTTGAGATTGGTATCTGAAACAGCATATTTTTATAATTAATCTGCAATTATATGGCAATTATAATGTCTTCAAACTCATGCTACTTAATTGATATCAAAACATATTAAAATAAATAACCTGAAAGTAATTATTAGAAAGATAGTAACTGAAACACATCTTTTTCATCTTTTTTTTTTTTTTCCTAAGTCCCTTTTAGGACAATTTAGCAACTAAATTAACCAGAATAAAATTTTGGAGTCTGAAGATTCTCACTAAATTTAAGAATATGAGTTCTCAGATGGAAAAAAATTATTCAAGTATAACTGTCTAATTTTTTTGGCATCAGGGAAATTACTAAGTCCCTGTGCTTTATAAAGAAGCACAAGATGAAGTCAAACCAATCTTTTGATTTTCTGAGCAGGTCAGAATGACTAATTTTGGTAAGTCCCTAGCTGCTTGCAACTGTAAGAAGGTTAAGATGTTTATATTAGCTGCTTTACCATTGAAGGAAAATGTATTTTAATTTGAAGGTAACCTTTTACATTCTATACTTGAAAAGTGAGAAGTCTTTCGACAAAGCCCTCCAACCAAAAAAAAAGAGTACTATTTGTCCACTTAGTCAACATCAGGCTATTGAAGAAAATACTCAGACATTATCTTTCACTGTCTATTTAAACTGAAAAGGCAAAGCAGATGTTGAGCTATACCGTACCCATGGCTGGAATATTATAATTCACACAATAAGAGGAAGGAAGGAGATCAATATGAGTACAAGATTAAATTGGTATAAAGGATAACTTGATGAAAGCAAAAAAGAAAAGGGATTTCAGAAAAATATTAAAGTACAGAAATTGGAAATTATAAAACAAATTTGGATTTAGAGTCATCATCTTTTTCAGAAAGAGATGGAAATTAACTTTATATTTTGGAATGCAAAATATAGAAAATATGGCACACACCACAGAATAAAATTAGAGTGATCTGGAAAACAAATAGGAGAAAGAGTTCCAGGAGAGAGCTAATATTTAAGTAATAGAAGTTGCAACACAAGTAAATATAAACATTTATTTGAAAAATAACAAGGAGGTGAATAAATAAAGAAAACTTGCTAAACCAAAGAAAAAATTGTTTTTCAATTGAAAAGGCTTACACAAATCCTAAGCAG
>NW_012155430.1:95025-96807 GCF_000956105.1 Propithecus coquereli | reverse complement strand
AATCTATTTATTTCCATATCTTCAAAAATCTGAAGATCTGGCAACTCTGGGGCTGCATTCTTAGATGGCTGCAAATTGACAGGGCTATGTCAGCAGCCTCCTTGAGATGGAACTTGCAATCTCCAAATCTCCAATTAGTTACAGCCCTTGCACTTGCTATCGTTTCTATTACACTGAACAAGGTATGAGTTTCCTTTTATCGTCAAGTTTTTACTGTTACTTATTTGTTCATATATTATGCTTAACAAAAAATTACACACCCCCACACACACCCTGCCTGCACACCCACGCACTAACACCAAATATTTCAATAGTGAATCCATACATTATGAAAGAAAAGTAAATATATGTTAAGTTTCTTTACTTTCTACTCAATTTAGTTAGAAAACTTCTAGACAATTCCAAATCCAGTATTTATTAATAGGCCATTGCTTCTAAAAGTTGAATGTGAATGTGAATTCCCTGAAGATATTATTAAAATGCAAAGCCTCATCAAGAAGGTCTGGAAAGTACCCAAGACCCTACACCATTCAGTTCCTAGATCATGCTGATACTGGCATCTGAGGATCACATATTGAGTAGCAAGGAGTAGCCTGCAAGATCTTACTCAAACATAGGATATTGTTCCAAATAAACCAATTTATAAAGCTTTCTATCTCATGAGGGACTTCATGAAGGCTTAAATACAAGACAATTTTCTTTTTTTTCCCTAAAGGATATTTTGGATACAAGAAAAACCCTTTCCTAATTACTTGCACAAATACAGTTATTTCTAGCAGATTCTGATAGATGCATATCAATCGACAGCCACACAAGTCCAGAAAATGAAGTATGCAACAGAATGAGTCATCAGTGACCTAGGACTTGATATATCAGTCTGCAATTCTTCAATTAGTTTATCTTTTTGCAGCTAAGGACTTCTACTTTGCATACTGACTAAAGCAGAAGATATGAGAGAAAGCTCAGTCTCACAATTCAGTGGATTCTGAAATTTATCTTGTTATCTGCAGCCACTGAGTCTAATTTCCAAGTCACACTGTGCCTGGGTAAGCATAAACTATGAGGATATGTATTCATCTTCATTCTTTGTTGCAACCATTCACATGTGGGCCTGGTCTATACCACTTAGTTTCTGTCTTTGCTTCATAATTCACTCTTTCAAACATTTTGGCAGGAACTATGGTGTTCCACATACCGAGGACGTAAAGCACAATAAGACATGACATTCGTCCTCTGGCCTCTCACGCCTGGCTTCAAGGTACAGGTTGAGCTCTGCTAGAATCCTGCCTAGAGATGGTAACTTTGCCTCAACCTCACCGGTCCATTTTGCAGGGACTGCTCTCTTGTATCTCAGCTTCCTGGTATTCTGTTCCATCTAACATGGACCACCTTGAACAATAAAACTGTTACGTTGAATGTTTTCACCACTTGGAGAGAGCCTCTCATTTACTATCCTTAGGTTGAAAGATTGAAGATAAAATGTCTGCCCCCAATTAGGTGCATATTTTAATATCAAATCTGTTTGGATTCCCTATTTTGGGCCAATAGTACCCTTCTCAGGTATAAGCCTCAGAGTATAATTAGGCTTGGTCTTTACTATTCCTCACTCTACCTCTAGGTATATCATAGCTAAGCTATGTAATCCAAAAGCGTAAAGTGCCATGAAGAACCAACGCTTGTCAAAGTTTTCCCATTTCTGGATGTCCTATCATTGCAATGCTTAGTGAATTGCAACAATCCTCTTTACTCTCTCTTTTTTTCACTCGGTTTTATCTCTCCTGA
>NW_012155430.1:93822-94155 GCF_000956105.1 Propithecus coquereli | reverse complement strand
CAGATATTTAGAGACAATCTCCAGGTACACTGTTTGAGAATATTGTTTGGCCAAGATTATTTTTTAAATATTACTCCTGGGTAGTTCTAAAGTTTACACAATTGTTTTTCTATAAGATAAAGTTTAAGCACAGCCCTCCCCAAATAAAGGCGCAATGGACTTCACTAAGCATACTTCTTACTCAACTAAGCAAGTTCCTTACTTTAGCTAAGCTATTTTCTTCTTTTCCTCCCAAGTACAATATCTTGTAATTCTTAAAAACTCTGCTGTGTTTAGCTGTAGTTGGAATTACCTGTCCTCAACTACTCACTTATCAAACTCTTATTCATATTT
>NW_012155430.1:91561-91957 GCF_000956105.1 Propithecus coquereli | reverse complement strand
TGGGTATCTACCCAAAGGAAAAGAAGTCGTTTTATCAAAAATATACCTGCATTCTAATGTTTATTTCAGTACAATTCACAATTGCCAATATCTGGAATCAACCTAAGTGCCTAGCAATTCATAAGTGGATTAAGAAAATGTGGTATATATAAATATATATGGAACACTACTCAGCCATAAAAAGGAATGAAATAATGTCTTTTGTAGCAACTTGGATGGAACTGGAGATCATTATCCTACACCAAGTATTTCAGTAATGGAAAAATAAAACAAATCAAAACACCACCTGTACTCTCTAATAATTGAGAGCTAAATCATGGGCATATATGGGCACAAAGAGATGTAAATGTCATTGTAATTCAAGAAGAGGGGGAGGATGGGAGGGGGTGAGGGATA
>NW_012155430.1:90488-91511 GCF_000956105.1 Propithecus coquereli | reverse complement strand
CCTCATGAATGGCTTGGTGCCCTTCTCCTGGTAGTAAGTTCTCAACCTTGGGAGACTGGATTTAGTTCTCTCAGGAAGAGATTTGTTCCCCACAGAGTGGGATGTTATAGAGTGAGGAACTCCCTCTGGTTTTGTCTCGTTTCACATGTCTGCTTTCCCTTTGATCTTCTACCATGTTATGACCCAGCAGGAAAGCCTTCACAGAAGTCAAGCAGATGCTGATGCCATTCTTGTTGCACTTCCCAGCCTACAGAACTGTGAGCTAAGTAAGCCTCTTTGTAATTATTGAGCTCGAGATATTCTGTTCTAGCAACACAAAATGGACTAAAACAATATCTGAAAGAATTGAAATTAGGATCTTGAAGAGCTCTCTACATTTTCATGTTCATTGCAGCACTTATTGACAATAGTTAAGACATGAAAACAACTCAAATATCCATCTAGAGATGAATGGATAAAGAAAATGTACATATACCTACGATGGATATTATTCAGCCTTTAAAAAGAAGGGAATTCTATTAATACAACATGGCTGAAACTAGAGGATGTTACTAAATGAAATATCAGTCACAGAAATACAAATACTGCATGATTCCTCTTATATGTGACATCTTAAATAGACAAACACATAGAAGTAGACAATACATTGATGGTTACCAGGGAATGGAGGGAGAGCTATGTGTGAAACCATTGTTCACTAGATTTAAAATTACTGTTATAGAAGGTGAGTAAATTCCAATGAACCTCTGTATAACATAATGCAGATATGGTATAACATATAAGGTATTGGACACATAAAAAATTGTTAAAAGGGTAGATCTTATGTTCAGTGCTTTTACCACAAAACACAAACAGAGAGACACAAGGAAACTTTTGAAGGTGATGGATATGTTTATTGCTTGATTGCAGTGATATTAGCATAAGTACACATATTCATACTCACCAAATTGTCTACATTAATTATGTGCAGTTTTTGCTGCCAATTTTTTTCTCAATAATGCTGAAAAAAACCACTACTTTATA
>NW_012155430.1:88862-89883 GCF_000956105.1 Propithecus coquereli | reverse complement strand
CAATTATACCTAATTCATCAGCTATCTCTCAGGTTAAAATTTAAATAGAAAGTGCTTTCACATTAAGAATGTCTTATTATTACAGTGTGGACCAGAGCACACAGAACCTGAAGGCAAACCAAATCTTTAGGCATCTTTTGAAATGTCTTTTTCTTGGGGAGAAAAATGGGAAATAAGTGGATTCAAAATCTATCTACAAAATACAGAGTTAGGAGGGGAACCTTATCCATTTCTTCTAATTCTGAAGAAACGAGTGTACTAGAGTTCAAAATGTATGTAGTGTGAAGTAACATATTTACAAATGTCTTCACATTTGGTGTGTGACACACCTGATATAGCCAATGCTCTTGATGTTAAGGCTAGCAATTGCTAAATGAGCAGACCTGCCACGCTTCTATCTATTCTGGCAGCGTCTATTAAAGTTTGGAGTTAAGTCAGGACAAACTCTTCATGAGTTTATGTCAAGTTGTAGTCAAAAACATGTCAACTCTAATGCACCATCATTTAGACATTTGTAATCATTCTGGTTAATTGCTATTGGAACTGGCATCGCATTTTCATTTCCCCTACTGCCGCATTACCAAGCAAATTCAATCAACCTCAAATTCATTACAGCATGGCAGCAAAAAGATTTGTTCCCACATGTTCAACTAACATTTCCTTACTTCTCAGTGAGAAATTACTATTTTTACTTATAAATTTTTTGCCAGTAGTATCTATCGAAAGTCAAGCAATTACATAATTCTTATGGCAATAAATGTAGAAAGAAAATTTAACAACTTAGATGTTATCCATATTCAGTTTATGGTCTCCTACCTTCTTCACCCATGGCTTGATAGAATTCCTCTAACAAAGGCCAAAAACTAAAGCTTAAATATAATATACTTGAGCTTAGTTGAATGTCCAATATAAATATCAAATATCAGTACCAAATCAGGTTTTAAAATAATATTTTCCTTAGCAATAATTACCAGTATGGTTAGAAATTTACATTCATTAAAGTGCAATGAAACCTCATGCT
>NW_012155430.1:88413-88812 GCF_000956105.1 Propithecus coquereli | reverse complement strand
ACCAGCACTGTTTAGCTAGAGCAATGAATCGAAAACAACTATGGCCACGTACAGAAGCATGTGTAGATAAATAGTGTTATATTCTTTCAATGGGATAATATACAAATGAGAAAAAAATTAATGAATAACCATTATATATTAGTATAGAAAAATGTTAAAAATATAATTTTGAGTGAATGAGGCAAGATTGGAGAAAAGTAGAAATTATACTACATTAAAAATTTTAAAAGGACAAGCAATCCTAATAATTTAAAATTACCTGTTTATTTGATACAAATCTGTAAAAACAAAAAAAGTAAAAGAGTGATAAAGACACAATTCAGGTTAACCATCACTTTCAGAATATAAGCAAGTAAAAGGGATGGAAATGGAACTCATAGTTGCCTTACTGGCCCTAGT
>NW_012155430.1:88062-88363 GCF_000956105.1 Propithecus coquereli | reverse complement strand
CATATAACACATCTTATCCAGTTTTAGCTTCCTCCCATCACCCTAACAGAAGCTAATGGAACTGGAAGAAATATTAGTATGCAAATGAAGAAATAAAAGGAGGCATGCCTGCCTTGCCATCTTGACTCCAAAACTGGGAAAGAATTTCTTTGGTTAAACCCTCCATAGCAATCAATTGTTCTTGGCATGCTCTACATATAAAATAATTAGCATATTTCCTAATAATGCCCAGATATCCTTGCTCTGTGAGTTTTCTTCTATGTCCTATATCAGGGGAGCAGGTTAATATCAATATTAATAT
>NW_012155430.1:86489-86988 GCF_000956105.1 Propithecus coquereli | reverse complement strand
CAGGATGAAGGGTTAGTCATATTTTTGCCAGCCATGTTCATGGATTCCCTCTAGATGTTTCTCTGTGTAGTTCAACTCAGCACTGAGAGTAGTAGAGACTCATAGCAAATAGCTATTGAGATTTCTGCACATCCCTGGAGTTAGCATCCCATCACAGAAAAAAGCATTTCTCAGATACTCCATAGAGATTAGTTAATGCAGGCTCTGAAGATAAAGGAAGAAACTTCTTAAGATCAGGCAAATAGAGAAGAAAGACATCATAGTCTGCATGGTCACCAGAGGGAGCATTCAGAATTCCTCTCCAGGCAAAGGAGAGGACTGGGCTCCTTCTGCATTAGTAACTCTAATAGTGACAAACATTTTTTTATCAGAGAAGGAAGTTAAGATTTAGAGGAAAAAGTCAAAATATGTTCTTTTTATTTACTCCATTTTACAGAGGCAAAACCTATATTAATTATAAACTAAGTTTATGTAAATATCATTGCATACTATCTATAAT
>NW_012155430.1:72601-74019 GCF_000956105.1 Propithecus coquereli | reverse complement strand
AGAAATTGAATATCTGGAGTGCAAAATTAGATATCACCTTTAAAAATAATTCTATTTTCTCTATATCCCTCTGTTTCAATGTAAAAGTTGGCATTTCAAATTATCTGTAAATTTATTGCACTGACAATCTGTGCTGAATGGCTTCTCAAGTAATCATTTGCCTGTATCTTAACTATTTGAATATTCATGGTAAGTCAGTATAGCAACAAATATTATATTTCAAGCAAACCATGATTTGAATCAATGTGAAGCCATGTTAAAGAAAAAAGCAAGTTATTTCTAGACTTAATTGTCTCTGAGACAACCCCTGAAAAATGATGCAAGAGGAAGTAGACATTGCTTTATGTTTTTATATTGAATTGTTCTTATATAAGTGTTACATTCACAGAAACGCCAATTTCCCAACTTAGTAGTTTGAAAAAGTTCTCAATTTTCCTTGTCTCACCTATTGGAAATAATTTCAAATGGCAAAGCAGAGAACCAACATCAGAGATTTACCTGTTCAACTAATATTATAAATAATAGAATTCTCAGATTTAAGGAAAAACATAAAAATGTTCAGTATTTTAGTGTATAGTTATCAGTATGCTTCCTCCCAACTGAAAGTTTACTCTTCAATACCTGTTCCATGATACTATAATGATTGGACAATTTAAGCATCTCTTCTCTATAGCGAGAACAATATTAAGCTTTGTCAGTAAGGATGCTGGAGGGTCATTTCAGGAATAAGAGGGATTTTCTTCCTCGTTCTAGTGCCCTGAGCTGTGCCTTTTCTTGTTCCTGCTGCATGGTCAGTCAGTGGTTTGAATATGTGAAGATACAGCAAAATCTTGCCTCAGGCATCTCAAGAATAAATAGTCTTTGGTGATCACAGGGCTCTAGTCTGGTCCCATGACTACCTTTCTGTGTTCCTCCCAACACAGGCACCGTGTGCTCCAGTACTCATGTCAGCAGTGGCACTCTGAGTCTTTCTGCATGACTGTTCATCACCATTGGTCACATATTCTTCAGATGGTTGTTTGCTGCTTCCCTAGAAATTCTACCACAGACAACCTGGTGAACTTCTCCACTATGCAATGGGATGCAACCACACTATCTTCGAGAGATCTGAACCACAGTCCTAAGGAACAGGCTTCCTTTCAAGTTTGTTCCTTCCTTGGGTACGTTTCTTCAGCCCTATGAAATTCTTTTTTTTTTTTATTTCAGCATATTATGGGGGTACAGATGTTTAGGTTACGTATGTTGCCCTTGTCCCCGCTCCCCCCTCAATTTCGAGCTTCAAGCGTGTCCATCCCCCGGATGGTGCGCATCGCGCTCTTTGTGTATGCATATATCCATCCCCTCCTTTCCCCTCCCCCGTGCCCAACATCCAATAAATGTTATTCTTATATGTGCACTTATGTGTTGATCAGTTAATA
>NW_012155430.1:71510-72551 GCF_000956105.1 Propithecus coquereli | reverse complement strand
AAACAAAAAGTTGGTTCTTTGAAAAGATAAGCAAAATTGATAGACCTCTTGCTAGATTAACCAGGAATAAAAGAGAAAGGACCCAAATAAGCACAATCAGAAATGAAAAAGGAAATATTACAACTGATACCACAGAAATACAAAATATCATCTGTGAATACTATGAAAATCTCTACATCCATAAACTCGAAAATGTAGAGGAAATGGAAAAATTCCTGGAAACACAATCTCACAAGGCTCAATAAAGAAATTAGAACTCCTGAACAGACCTACAATGAGCAACAAGATTGAAGGAGTAACAAAAAATCTTCCAACAAAAAAAAAAAGAACCCTGGACCAGATGGATTCACAGCTGAATTACCAGACCTACAAAGAATAACTGGTACCTATACTGCAGAAACTATTGCATAACATTGGTAAGGAGGGAATCCTCCCTAACTCATTCTATGAAGCCAGTATAACCTTGATACCGAGCCAGGAAAGGATGCAACAACAACAAAAAAATGAAAACTACAGACTAAAAAAGAAAACTACAGATCAATATCCCTTAGAAATACAAATGCAATTACCCTCAATAAAATACTAGCAAAATAAATTCAACAGTACATCAAAAAATAATCCACCAGGACCAAGTGGACTTAATTCCTGGGATGCAAGGATAGTTCAACATATACCAATCACAAAATGTGATTCACTACATAAACAGAAGAAAAAACAAGAATCACAGGATTATCTCAATAGATGCAGAAAAGCATTCACCAAATTCAGCACCCTTTCATGATGAAAACCCTCAACAAATTAGGCATAGAAGGAACATATTTCAAGATTTTAAAAGCTATATCTGAAAAATCCACAGCCAACATCATACTCAATGGGGAAAAGTTGATAGCTTTCCCACTAAGAACTGGAACAAAGCAAGGGTACCTACTGTCACCACTTCTATTCAACATGGTGCTGGAAATCCCAGCCAGAGCAGTCAGGCAAAAGAAGGAAATAAATATCTAAAGTGGGAAAGAGGAGGTCAAACTATCACTTTTTGTT
>NW_012155430.1:59191-59704 GCF_000956105.1 Propithecus coquereli | reverse complement strand
CAGGGAAGACCCCACATAGCAAAAACAATTCTAGGCAATAAAAACAAAAATGGGAGGTATCAATTTACCAACCCTATGAAATTCTTTAAAGTTCTCTTTATATTTTTATAGTTACTCTATCATAGCTTAATAATGATTTGTATTAAACTTTCTTCATTTAAATTACTGTGTGGTTTCTGTCTCCAGATTGGACATGGACTATTACATGTAGCAATCATGGAATTATTATCTCCATTTGATTTAAGTTTCAAAACATTTCTCTTCATTCACACAACATATATTTAATTTGTTTGATCTGATTTGATTGTGATTAAGCAACTTAAAACTAGAATTGTGAAGGCTGAATAAATAATAAGCTGAAATACAAATGCTAACAATACTTGACATATGTAGAGAAGACTACTACTGTGGATAGTTTTTGTAATTAAAAAGTCTGACTTTGTTTTGGATTGGTAGGTGAAAAATAAATTACTCCATAAATGTTTTGGGTATAAGACAACAATCTACCTAGGA
>NW_012155430.1:55736-56346 GCF_000956105.1 Propithecus coquereli | reverse complement strand
TTCCACAGAGGTTGCACTAGTTTGCAGTCCCACCAGCAGTGTATGAGTGTTCCTACCTCTCCACATCCACGCCAACATTTATTGTTTTGGGTCTTATCCCAAGAATGTCAATAATAATCTTTACTAGAAACCTTTAAGATAAAATTTTAAATCCATTGAATGTGAAATTCTTCAAACTACTTCTCAATTCACATACTCCCTTAGAGATAATATCTGGAATTTGTATTAAATAATGCATACCTCTAAATTTATCCCAGCCTGAACAGTTTTATAAACAATAAAGAAAACTTGTTACAATTATTTTCAAATGAATTTTACTAATAAATAACAGGCATAACTCAAATGTCAACAATAACTTACAAATACACAATTAAAATAGCATATTCTTTGAAGCACTCAACTAATTCCATTTAGCTTTCCATAAAAAAAGGATGAAGCTAAATTTTTCTAATGGCACTTTATTTTTAATGAATACAAAACAAATGAACTTTGAAAAACCAAAGTCCAGGCTCCAGCTTGGTGATTTACTTGTGATTCATTGTTGTGTTGATTAAGCTTTAGTAGACTGTAGCTAAGATATTACGTAAAATGACTTCATTTAGTTGTCTAA
>NW_012155430.1:53046-53366 GCF_000956105.1 Propithecus coquereli | reverse complement strand
TTCATACACTTGCACATCTCAGTTGATGACAACCATCTTCAATTTGCTCTAGTAAGAACACATGGAGTGTTATTTGACTCCATTTTTTTCCTTACTCTCCTCAACTAATTCATCAAGAATTATGTTAAATTTATTCTTAAAATACAACCAGATTCACTACTATGTAATTCATTCATGTAACAAAAAAGCTCTTGTACCCCTAAATCCACTGAAATAAAAAAATATATATAACCAGGTTTGACCACCTCCAATGCTACTAATCAAATCTTTCCTGGACTGGTGAATTATTCTCATATCCAACTCCTTGATTTCATTTGTGC
>NW_012155430.1:51917-52996 GCF_000956105.1 Propithecus coquereli | reverse complement strand
AGGAATTTTGGCTGTACTCCTTGATGCGTACCAAGGAATACTGAGCTTGAGTAGTCCTCATGTGTGAACCAGGTAAAATCTACTTATGTCTGTGAGTCTTTGAAGACTGAAATAAGGTAAAGCCTCTGTAAGGTCACAGTCTGAACTCCTGGATGAATAATTACTCTCAGTACAAAAGACTTCTCCCATCTCTTCTTCTACCTCTTTATTGTATATATATACATCAAGTCTCCCCTTCCTAGAAAAGAAATTTTTTTTTCAATCTTTATTCATTTCCATAATCATGGTTACTTACAAAGGTATAGTTCCAGGGAGACACAGTACAAGGGAAAACCACTAGAGGGTCTCCTTAATGTGTTACAGTTTTTATTCCAATATTGAAGGTTCCATATTAACTTTTTGAGTTTGAAGCAAAGTGTGCCATATTCTTTCTCAAAGCAGACAGCAAGTTGGACTTTTGGTAGCACAGTGGCAAATAAATCTTTATTGTTTTGGACACTGACACAATGAATTTAGTGAGAGTTTTTTCCGTGCTAGCACATGTCCTTTATTATGAGCTTGATAAACATCATTGGTACAGGTACAAATCTGTCTTGCTTTAGAAGTGACCAATCTCATGACCTGAACTTTGGATAAAAGTGCATTACTTGGTAGATTTTCCCAGCTTGACTGAATTTGAAACAGTATACTAAATTACGCTTTAATGTATGTAATCTTTAAGGCCAGATAGAGTTAATAGACGATTTATCTTACCATTATTTTATGCATTTTTAAGTATTAAACTTGGAAAGAAAATACATTTCCAGATTAATAAAATAGTGCAAAACCTTTATTTATTTTTTCTCATTAGACTGAAATAATAAACCAAATGAACAAGAAAAATAGCAACAAAAGATTTAGCATGAAACATTACTTCTCAGAAGATAATGCCAAGAATATCATGAAAATATGCACATTGAAAAGTAATTTTTAACACAGTTCTGCTGCTGCCTTACTACTTGTGATTCCCTGCTTTGGTTTGATGCTCTAAACAAAATTTGGTATAGAGAGAGTCAGTTTTGTCAGATCCCCAGTTGGAC
>NW_012155430.1:50564-51867 GCF_000956105.1 Propithecus coquereli | reverse complement strand
TTTCTGCATATTTTCTTCCGTGAGTCATTTACAATTGACACAATGTAGGAGGGAATTTTACAAGGATTGTCAGTAGAGTGTCTTTTATTAAAAAATATAAATTCTCTGAAAGACCTAATACATCCCTAGGAAAAATCTGGTGCTGAAACACTTTAAAAATCCAGTTGACTAGAAATGACATTTAAACTAAAGGCTTAGAGAGATTTGACAGTGCTCTCTAGAAAGCATTGTGACAGGAACTCCATTAGTTCTATGAATTTTATACGAACAACACTTTTTCCCCAAGACTGACAGTTGGAGATAGATTCTGTTATTACTGAAAAGTACAGACATGTCCTTTTTGCTCAAAATGAAAACAGCCATTAGTGATAGATAAATGTTTCATTTCTCCTTTACTTCGTCTGTTTTAAGTTACTAACCCTCAGGGTAAATATGCCTAGAATGTAAACAGGGTTTTTTCTATAGCAAATGTTACTTATAATAGGATGGTATGTCTGAGATTCACATTATTCATTATCAAGTACCTAACCTATTCTGTAAATCAGTTATCACATAGTACTACTCTAGCTTATAATGAAACAATACTAGAACTATTCTGAACTCATCATATTTTTCATGAACTTCTCTAGTTAATAACCTTTCACATGTCTTGCAGTTCTGAAAGATGTAATTGACCAATCATAGAAAAGAAAAAAATGACAAAGAAAATATACCATACTTAGAATATCTAAAATGGGAACCCAAATGTCTAGAAGAAATATTCTTTAGTAATCATGTTTTGTTTTGTTTTCTTACCCCATGCAAAATGACCGGAACAATTTTATGTTAAATAATGATGGCAGGCCAAGTGGCATCCTTTGTCTTAAATGTAAATGAATATATTTCATGCATTTTTTGCCGTACAAATATTATATTAAAAATAAACACTCTAGATAATAAAACAGTAGGAATTGTTCACATTTTGAGAGTGTCTGTGCATTGTTTGAGTTGAGCTTTTCTTATCCCAGATTTATTTTTTTATGATTTACATCATCATTTTTTTTTCTGTTTGAGGGTTGATAAGCTTAGAACAATCAGATTAGTAGTTTCTATTTTTGTAAATGACAGCAATTGTTTTCCTTCATGCTTTGCATTTTATAGTCGTTAAGCTGTGTATACATTTTGTCTTATGAATTATATGAAATCAAGTTTTCTTTTTTTTTTTTATTTCAGCATGTTATGGGGGTACAGATAATTAGGTTATGTATGATGCCCTTACCCTCCCTCCCCCCCAAGTCCGAGCTTCAAGTGTGTCCATTCCCCC
>NW_012155430.1:42397-42889 GCF_000956105.1 Propithecus coquereli | reverse complement strand
GGAAATAAATAGGCATAGTAGGTTCAACTTTAAGTTTTTTAAAGTGGTTGTACATATATTGCCATTAGTAATGTGCTACAAATTTAAGTTGCCCCTCATCTTTGTTAACACTTGATATTTTAAGACTTAAATTTTAGCCATCCTGGCGGGTGGTATGTTAGTATTACACTGCTTTTTTAACATTAACTCTGATTAGTAATAAATTTGAAGAAGATATTCATGTTCCTATGAATATTTTCTATTTGGATATTCCCTTTTGTGAAATGTCCATGTCTTTTGCCCAGTTTTATTGAGCTGCCTTTTTCTTATTGATTTGTAGAAGCTCTTTATATGTTCTGGATACAACTCATTTTTAGGATTTATTACTTGCAAATATCTCCTCCCATTCTGTACTTTGCTCCTTCATTCTAATAGTGTCTGTTATGAATATACATTTTTAACTTCAATGTATTCCAGTTTATCAATATTTCCATCATAGCTAGTTTTATTTGT
>NW_012155430.1:41298-41610 GCF_000956105.1 Propithecus coquereli | reverse complement strand
GGTTCACTCTTTGTGTTGTACAGTTCTATGGGTTTTGTCAAATACATAGTGTAATATCTATATTATGTACCATATAGAGTAGTTTCACTGCCCTTTAATCCCCTATGCTTTACCTATTCATTCTTCTCTCCCTCCTACACGGCACCTCTGGCAACCACAGATCTTTTTAATGTTTCTATAAGTTTGCCTTTTTCAGAATGCCACGAAGTTGGAATTGTATAGTTTGTAGCCTTTTCAGACTGAATTCTTTCATTGAGCATTATGCATTTAAGATCCACCATGTGTTTTTGTAGCTTGATATTTCACTTCTTT
>NW_012155430.1:40935-41248 GCF_000956105.1 Propithecus coquereli | reverse complement strand
AGAGAAGATTTATCAAAGTAAAAGTGATGGGTCGAAACATGTATGAACTTGAAGTGAAGGATAATGGTGTTTTCGACCCAGAACCATGCTGAAGTGCAATAAGAGCTGGTTATGAATTACCACTATGGCCTAAGTCCTTAAACCATGACCTGCTGGTCCACAAAGTGCTGCCAAGTGAACTGTGACAACAAGGTAATTTCCTACCAGGATGTAAGTCACATATTAAAAAGATCCTAGGCATTCTGTGTACAACTGTACTGTAGCAACTTGAAAGTTCTGCAGCAGATGGAAAACATTAAGAAATATAAAAAGT
>NW_012155430.1:40498-40885 GCF_000956105.1 Propithecus coquereli | reverse complement strand
AGATCCACCATGTGTTTTTGTAGCTTGATATTTCACTTCTTTTTATCACAGAATAATACTTTATTGTATGGATATATCAAAGTTTGATTATCTTGTCACCTGTTGGAAGACATCTTAGTTACTTTCAAGCTTTGGGGACCATGAACAAAGTTGCTATAACATTTATTTACGTATATTTATATGAACATAAATTTTTATGGAAGGGTGAAAAGGAGGATTTGGCCCATGTGACTAGGCCATTGTGTTTGCTAATTGGCACTTATTCACAGAAAAAACAAACTTCTCTTTTTGTGTCTCCTTGACAGGAGGCAGTGATGGAGTTGGAGCACTGTACTTGCCAAAGTTAGGGCCTCACTCTCCCTCAGGGTCCTAGCAGGGAGGCAAAGT
>NW_012155430.1:36453-38313 GCF_000956105.1 Propithecus coquereli | reverse complement strand
TACTATAACAATATATTGGATATTTAACACATACATAAAAGTGACATAAATTAATAACAATGTCACAAGAGGTGGGAAGGAGGAACTTGGACTATTTTGTTATAAGGGACCTGCACTATATATGAGCACTACAGTACGATTTTTGGGTAGATTTGGATCATTTAACAATTTACATTTTAAATTCTAGAGCAAAAACTAAATTTTTTTAAGATATAAATAAGTTAATGGAGTAGATAAAATGAAAGCGTAAAAATTCTTAACTAACAAACATCAAATATGGTGGCTCACATCTGTAATTCTAGCACTCTGGGAGATTGAGGCAGGAGGATCTCTTGAGGCCAGGAGTTTGAGATCAACCTGAGCAAGAGCAAGACCCTTCTCTACAAAAAAATAGAGAAATTAGCCAAGCGTGGTGGCACACACCTGTAGTCCCAGCAACCTGGGAGGCTGAGGCAGAAGGATCACTTGAGCCCAGGAGCTTGAGTTTGTAGTGAGTTATGATGATTTCACTGCCTCTAGCTGAGGCAAGAGTGAGACTCCATCTCAAATAAATAAACAAATAAATAAAATAAAACAGAGAAGGACAAATAAAGGAAAACAGAAACAATAAGCAAATGCGATGAATAGAAAAGGGTTAGCAATATTTCAATCAAATATATTGAAAATAATTTTATATGTAAATGCACACAAACACACAGTTAAAAGGGAAAGATTGACAGATTGGATAAAAACAATTCCCAAATAAATGATGTCTACATAAAATTTGTGATAAATATTTAAAAAACAAATATGTTAAAAGTAAAGAGATATAATAAGGTATAACATACAAACACTAATCAAAAGAAAGTTGGAATCACTATAATAATTTCATACAAAGCTGACTTCTGGTCAAGGAAGACTATCAGGAATGAAGAAAGAACAATATACAATGATAAATGAGTCAATTTTCCAGCAAAGACATTATACTCCTAAACGTGTAAATTCCTCCCAACTGTTTTAATCAGATTACCTTAGTTGTGGTATGATAAAGAGAGAGAGATTAAGAGAACCTGGAAAAAGTTTTATGGTATGCTATTCTTATGGTTCCCAAGGACTAGCGCAGTAGGCCAGGCAGGACCACTCAGGTTTCTGCAGAAAGAAAAGGTAAGGCTGGGCAAGCAGGCTTAGGATCGCCTAGTTTGAATTATTTCAGCAGACTCTGAGGTACAGGAGCTATCCCTGGTATGTGGTACTTGGCCCTGGAGAAATTAGGGTATGTACTTAGTGGCCTAGAGTGTGAAAGCTTGAAGTGATCTGAAGTATGGACTGAACTGCTCGAGAAGATGACTGACCAGCCTCTATCCAGGGCCTCCAAAGGGGGTCAAGATAGCATTTTAAAAGGCTATATTACAGCAACAGGGTGTCCAAATACATGAGATAAAAAATGATAGAAATGAAAGAAGAAATAGAAAAATTCACTACAGTTGGAAATTTCAATACCATGTCTTAACAATTACTAGATGAAGCAGGCAGGAAACCAGTAAGAATATAATCTGAACAGCACTATATATCAATTTGACCCAATTGACATTTGTAGAACACTCCAAGTAAAAGCAATAAAATAAAGAACACATTTTTCTCAGCTCACTCAGAACATTCACCAATATAGATCATGCTCTGGGACATTAAATATAGCTTGACAAATGTAAAAGAATAGATATCACACAAAGTACAGTTAAGATCATAACAATTATACTTGATATCATTAATGGAAAAATAGCTAAAAAATTCCCAGTATTTGTAAATCACACAGCACACTTATAAATAATCCACGGATAAAAATAAGATGCCTCAATGCAACATAAAATTTTTTTATAACTA
>NW_012155430.1:30104-35873 GCF_000956105.1 Propithecus coquereli | reverse complement strand
ATGCAATCATACCATGTATTTCAGGAGGAAATCATACCACCTCTACATTATCTCTTTCAAAACAATAGAAGTGGTGGGAACACTTCCCAACTTGTTTTATGAGGCCAGCATTACTTTAATACCAAAAAAGATAGAGATGTTATAAGAAAACTATAGTCTAATATGTTTCATGAATATAGACACTAGAGATGTTATAAGAAAACTATAGACTAATATGTTTCATGAACATAGACACAAATCTCTTTAACAAAATATAAGCAAATCAAATCCAACAGTATATAAAAAGGTTAATAAATCATCACATGTGGCTCATACTAGGAATGCAAGGCTTACTTAACATTCATAAATTAATACATGTAATATATCATTACAAGAAAAAACATAAAGAATTCTGGAAGGCTTACATGGTTTGGAGAACAAGAAATAAAGATAAGGGCCTGCTAATGAAGAGGGTCCCTAAAAAAGTTCCAGGATCTCATTTGGAACTCCTGAAAGAATACATTCTAGGAGGAGTTGTAAGCTATACACAGGCCAGATCTTATGCCTCTCAACAACCTAATCTTCAATTGGATTAATATGGTTGTTCTATACTCTATCCTCCTGCCAAAACAAATTCAATACTGGAAAAATCTAACATTGTCGAAAGGCTCAAATTATCACCTCAGTTTCTCATGCACAAAGACTGTTAGTTTGGTATGAAAATCAAAATACTCCCTCTCAAAAATAAAAAGAAAAAAAAATTATGTCTATCTCTGTCCATATAGAAGAGCAGTGGTGCAAAGGAAGCAAGGTTTTTCAATCTCCTCAAACCCTAACCTTAATAAGAGACAGATCAATTGTAAGAGTAAAACAAAAAACTCCTGGATAACATCTATAACAAAATTGAATGGTAAATTGTATTCCAATGAACTCCATATATATACGGGTGGGGACAATCACCAACCACTATAAGAAGTGTATATTATCGGCATCTGTGCAAAATGAAGCAGAAATAAACAACAGAGAACTCAATAATTAAAAGGTATTCACTGGAAAGACCAATATGCTAACTTGAAAATAGCAGGGCAAACTGGGAAATATTTTACATGTGCCCATAACAGCTGAACACAAGAGCCTATGGAAGGTGCGAAGGAGCCAGAGAAATCTGGAAAATTTAGGCAATCATAACCAAAATTCCCTTTTAGGAAAAAAACCCACCCACTAGGAGAAATAGCTGGGGCTATAATCCAATTTATATAACAGGGACAATAAAGACAAAGAAAAAAACAGGTCCAGATAAAAGTGAGAGGCAGCTAAATATAGTAACATCTTATGATCCAGATACTGAATTCCTAGGTACACATATGTTTACCAAAAAACATGTTATTAAAATGTTCAGAGAAGCAATATTTGGTAGTAACCCCAAACTGGAAACTACCCATTGCCATTGCATCAAGGAAAAAATAAATTATGGCATAGTCATAATAATCAATTTACACAATTGATTATTATATGTAATGATATGAGTAATATATATGAACACATAGAGATGCTCATGGCAGTTTTATTTATAATTATAAAAAATGCAAATGATTCAACATCCATTAATAGATTGTTGGTTAATATTTTTCTCTACTCATAAAATATTTTTCTCTATTCATGAAAGTATAAAAACATTTTAGTTTTGTAAAACTTTAAATGACATTAGAAAATGCCCATAATTTATATTTTAAGTTAAATGGTAGGCTTCAAAACACTACTGATTACAACCTCAATTCTGTTTAAAATTGATAATATGGGAGATGATAGAATGAGAGAGAGGGTGGGGCGGAGAGAGAGAGAGAGAGAAAGGAAGGAGAAAGAGAATTTGAAAGTAACTATTAAACTATTAAAAGGTTAAAAATGCGTCTGCCATGACTGTGAAGATTTTGAATGTTTTCTTTATAGTTTTTTAGATTTTCCTAATTTGCATTTGTTATGTTTGTAATCAGAAATAAAACTTAATGTATCAGTAATCATTAGCAAAAAACCCCTACCTTATTCTCTTTAGTGACTCTTAAACCTACAAAGTTGTCTACCTAATGAATTTCTATCTATTAATAGCTCTTTTTTTCTAGTAAATTCCAAACATACTAACTTCATCTTTAAGAACAAAGTGTGAGTCCCCATAACCATGATCATACATCCCACATGGCCCTTTGAGTCCCACAGGTCCTCATTGGACACCTGCTCTAGGTAATGAATGAAAATCATCTCTCACAGCAGGAAGAATTGAGGTAATGAAACACATTCATTTCTACCATAATGATTGTTTAGCTTATGTGACATTTCCCAGGAAGCCATGCCTCATAAATCCATAGATTCTATGATTGTTTACTGCAATTTGTCCTAAATCAGAGATATTCTGTTAAAAATATTCAATAGATAAGGACTCTCCTCCGAGCAAATATCATTAGTCTACTTAGCAAGAAGTAAATATCAACATGTTTGCAAGAAAGTAAAACCAGCTCGTCTGCCTTTTTTTCCCCTCATTCTATGAGCATCACCCCCAAATCAGCAGAAAAATATATAACGGGCCAAGTATATTAACTCATTTTCCCCTGAATTAATGTTTAGCCAATGCCTTTCCTCTCTCACTCACTCTTAGAAACTTTTTACCATGGACTAAAGTCAAGTCCATGTCTCCAGGCAAAGGAGGCTTTTGTTTACATACTTAGCTTTAGAGCTGCTACTCTGGCCCATGGCTGTTCTGAAAACTAGCACTATCGCTTTGGCTGTTTCATCTCAACTGCTGCCTATGTGGTCACCATTGCAGTAGACGTGGCTACTGTTTACTTCAGGTCTCTGGTACAGCCTTCACTTTAGTGCTATGAGCCTCATCAGTATCTCCTCACGTGATCAGAGTGGTAAGCCCCGACTAAGTAGCTTTTGGTGTAGAATCGCATCATCTCCCATAGCCTGCTCAGTGAGACAGTAGAGCGCAAAATGATTCTCCGTCTATGGTACATCTTATTTTTTTCCTTATCATAGTGCTTTCCAAGGACCTCCCATGGAGTGAGTGACTGACAATAAATAAATATAACTCATGGTAATGATGACAATGACAAATATATGTATGAGTGAAAGGAGAAATTCACTGTGCTTTAGATATTAGGGAAGACTTTCAGTGAATGGAGAGTTTGCCTGATTTGACTATGAGTTCCCTGAAAGCTGGCTCCCCAGGAAATTCAGACATCATAGATTTTAGAGGATGAATTTCATCCCCCCAAAATACATACTGGAGTTTTAACCCCAAGTACCTGTGGCTATAACCTTGTTTGGAAATAGAATCTTTGTAGATATGATGAAATTAAGTTGAGGTTATCAGGGTGGGTTTTAATCTAATATGACTGATGTCCTGGTAAGAGGAAAATGCCATGTGAAGAGAGACACACAGGGAGGCTGCCTTGTGATGACAGAGGCAGAGATTGGAGTGATGTGGCTGCAAGGCAAGGAGTGCCAAGGATTGACAGCCACCACCCACCAGAAGCTGGGAGGACACACAGACGGATTCTCTCCATAGTCCCAGAAGGTGCATGGCCCTGACAACACCTTGACTTCAGGGCTCTAGCTTTTAGAGTGTAAGAGAATAAAATTCTGCCATTTAACCCACCTAACTTGCGGCACTTTGTTACGGCAGCTCCAGGAAACTAGTACCTAGACTGACCATAGACCCTAAGCTGGGAGACAATTTTATAGCTTTGTACAGGAGCAAAGTGTCAATAATGACCAACATTCTGAGTGGATGGAACAAATCAGATACATTGGTACCAGTAGCCTCACTACCCCAAATTCTGATAGAAGTCAAACTTAAATTCGTGAAGGAGGTCATCAGTTCTTAAAAAGGAGGTGTGATTGCCTTAAGGAAGAGGAGAGAGCCAAGATCAGGACAAATCATCCATCCAGCTGCCGACAGCACCCCATACCTGTGAGATAGGATTGTGGTGGAGAGGTTTTGTCTGAGACAATAGAGTGGTTTCCAACAACACAGAATTCCCAGAAGGGGGGAAAAAAACAAAAAAACTAGTAGAAGATATCCAGGAAGGCAAGTTTCTTCTCAGTATTCAAGTGACAAGCACATATTGCCGACTTTTGCTGAGTGGCATATGTGATTGATTCCTATTTTCAAAGGGGGAAAATAGATATGTAGGATGCACCCTTGTCCTATGTATCTGTCATATACGGAAAAACTGGAGTTGATAAGTGTGTCCCAGCAACATAAGTGATGTACAGTGACAGGCATCACAAGGTGTTTTTCCCCCCTCAGCACAGACCAAGACTGGTGCCTTTAGTGTCCAACACAGTGCCTGACACAAAGCATCTGCTCAGTAAACGTCCACTGACTTAGTGGGGACTTCTGCCACTTCTGGCACTCAGCTACTCTACACACAAAACAGAAATCTAGAAGAGCAACCTATTGATTTATTTACCCCTGTTGTGCCATTTTAAATTAAACCTAGTGCATTCACAGAGAAACTACATTGATGATAGCTATCTGGTATGCAATTCAGATTAATCGCTGCTACAGTCATTCATGAGTTTTGGCACCATTTGTATTTTGGTAAGCAAAAGTAGGGGAATTTATTTTTGGCCATCTACATCAATCTTTATTTGGACAACTAAATGAATCACTATAAACCCCACAGTCAAAATGGTAAATGTGATTTGGTAACACACAGAGTCAGTGATTACCTGGCCTTACATTTCCTCTGGGCTGTTGATACTATCACCTGCATCTTTTGATTGCAAGTATTTGGGGCATTGAGCCAGTTCCCATTTCAGTACATAAAGCTGATCTGAGCACCCAGAAACCATAACAATCAGCACTTTTTCGAAAATGAAACAATTTGCAAGGTCCTGAATGATAGACGGCAATGAGGAAATGCATTGTACTGTGCTTTCAGAGTAAAATTTCAGCAGTAACTTTGCTTATAAATATGGTGACTACACGTACCTGTTTACCTGGGAAAATCCTGTATATTACCAGATGTATTATTGTAATAATTTTTAAAAAATAACAGCTTTATTGAGATATAATTTATTTTTTTGTTTTTTTAAATTCAGGATATTAAATTGTCCCTATTTGATTGTAAATTATATGTTCACCACAATTATTTGCAACACCTTCTTCAGGATTCCATAAGCAGAAGGATTCTATCAGCCTGGGGGGAATTACATGCAAATATCTACTGCCCTCTGGAAGTAGCAAGGAAGATGACATGTAGCATAAATAACAAAAGTGTTCAGCCAAGGGAACAATGGGTCAAGGGTAGTGGGGCAGTTGATGGAAGAGGGACAAGCAAATATAATATATCCGAGCAGAAAGCAGAAATGAGACATTATAAGTTGGAAAGAGTAAAAAAATACCATGGTACCACAAGGAATAACAGAGTTCAAAAATGGTAAATCAGCAAAATTTGGGAGCAATAAGCTATTGTTTATTCTACATCTACGATGTGTCAGAAACTAGGCTTAATGATTTATGTGCAAAAGTGCATTAAAAATCCACATCAACCTAGGAAATATATATCCCTGTCCATATTTTATAAGATAAAAATGAGCCTCAGAGAGTAATATTCTAAATGAATTAGGTTGTAAGACCAGTTTTGAAGCCAGATCCACCTGGTTTTCAAACCCCATACTCTTAAATATGATGCTCTGTGACTTTTCTCCATGCTCTAAGATTGATAACTTCAGATTCCAAGGCCTTATACTATTTGTTGTATGAAAACTGGCAAAATCTCACAGGAT
>NW_012155430.1:26073-28339 GCF_000956105.1 Propithecus coquereli | reverse complement strand
ACTTCTGTCAAGTCTAACTCACTCAGCACTATCATCCATGCTTGCCAGAAACATTACAACAGTCTCTTCACTGGTCCACCTGTCACTATTTTCTCTTCTTTTAGGTAATCAAACTTTTCCTATAAATGGCCAAATAGTAAGTATTTTCAGTTTTGGAGGCCATCTGTTCCCTATCACAGCCACTCAGATCTGCTGTAGTGGGGGGAAAGCAGCCTGACAATATGTAAATGAAAATGTGCGGCTATGTTTCAATAAAACTTTATTTACAAAAAACAGGAAGTAGCCAGGGAGTCTAATACATGTTTCTTATTAGGAAAAAAAAAAGCAAATAGACAGTGTTTTATGGCTTAGCACAAAGTCTTATATTTGGTGCATATTGCTCTCTGCCACCATTGGAGGCTTATTCCTAACAGATTTTTTCTGTCTCATCTGATACTCTCACCCAGGTAAACTATAATCTAGTTAGTCTTCACTTCTAGTTATTGCATGAACATAGATGTTCAATTTTGTAAAAGACTTTCAAATGCTTTTCCTACTGTAATGATGTCATGCTTTCTTCTATTTTGGTATTCCTCATAGACCAAGTTTCAGTATAAACTGTTCTTTGGGGATATTCCCAATTTTCTCTGGATTAGTATTCATTTCTTCTGCTGAATGCTCAAAGCACATTGTGTACATCTTTATAAGTTGTCATTCTACATTCCAGTTATTCATTTGGGCCTAAAGTCCCCATGTCGCCTTCTAAATAAGCTACTTCACAAATGAGAAAATCATCATCTTTGACGTCACATTAGCATAATATCTGCCGTGTAATAGGCATTGGTGAGATAATTAATTCAGTTAGTTAGTCATTCTTCAAATGTACATTGACCTCCTACCATATAAAAATACAGTAGTGAACAAAACAAATAAAATGCTTTCTGGCCCCAGGAAGCTTTTATTGTAGTTGGAAAGAAGACAAGTAACAAGAAGCAAAGTCGCAAATATATTGTATGTCAGTATGTGCTAAAAGTTAAGGGTAAGGTAATAAAGAATGAAGAAAGATGCTCTTTCATTTCTTTCTTGATCAGAAGATCAAGAAAGTTTTCATGTATGAGTTTACATATGAGCATAATTGAATGAAGTGAGAAATTAATTCAATACTACTATGGTAAGTGTTGAACAATGAATGAATTACAGGGACAGGTGCGCTTAAGCGTTTCATGGTTTTCTGCATGTGTTTGACTAATTTTCCCTCAGGTTTCTGCTTCCTTCATACTGAGATAATAAGATAGTCACAGTTCATTATTTTTGGAAGGGTCTTGAATATACCTGAATAATATAACATACTTCTGTCAGTTTCAAAAAAGCAATTTGGCCACAGGGAGTAATTCTCACTAGTAGAAAAAGCATTGCCCCCCTCTCTTATCACAAAGAAAAATATCAGAATATTGGAGCCATAAGTAAAATTTAACCCTTCCCTCTTCAAGTGATCTTGGCATGCTTTACTGATTATACCTTGATTTTCCTGAAACAGGCCTAATTAATCTTCAGCTCTGTTCCAATAGAATTTTTATAATCTGCTATTACAGCAGTTATTGCATCATCTTAACATTAATTGCTTATACATATGTATCATCTGTAAGTGCAGGAGCTTTCCCAAAGCACAGACTCTATACGCTTCATTTAGAAAATTTATCAGTATGCCGGACACAGAGCTCCTATTAAATAAGTGTTTGTTGGATTAAATTGATGATTTGCCAGTTCCAAATTTTCTGCACACCTCCCATAACATTGAACAAGCAAATAAATCCAGTGGAGAAAGTTCTTTTGGTTTTCATGCAAGGACCTCTGGAAGCACAACACTTGATTGAGGAATATTTTTCAATTGTCCCTTCTCTATTTTTCTAAACTAAGAGTCTTAACAATGAGAGGCTTTATCTTGAATCTAAATGACACAAGATAATTTACAGCATGTTTTGGAGACTTGGAAGTATGAAACATTGTAATATTATCAGCCACAGAGGAAGCATCTCACTATTCTGAGATTAATTCAAAGAGAATACACTGCTCTGGAATTTCTTCTGGTTCTATGAAAAAGGTTCTTATTTAAAGGGATTAATTGAGAATATTCTCATTGTATTCAATTCTATATGTAATGTATTTGGCATATTGCTGATGAAAATAAAGAGAAACAGTATGAAAGAGAAAAACCTGGCTGAATTATCTCTTTTTCTTTGCTATCATAATATTTTTGAAAATATTTTTCAGGTGTCTAAAGCCCAGA
>NW_012155430.1:14320-17573 GCF_000956105.1 Propithecus coquereli | reverse complement strand
TAAGAATAATTTTACTTAATAAAATGTACTGTAAATATAATAATATTCTCAGTGTGGTGGGAATGATTGAAAAAAGAACAGAGAATATCATAGCAAAAAAGATTCATTTGTCTCTTTCTTACTCAGTTTTCAGGTTTAATTTTTAAGTATGTTTAAAATACTAATGATTTTGATATCAAACCCTGCCTAAAAAACACTGTCTAATTTAAATATAAGCCATTTGAATTTATATGTCTTCCCTTTTAGGCACAGTTCTTTTGAATTATTTAGTATAATATTTGAAGGAAATTAAAGGGACCCATTCAGCAGAATTTAAGCCAACAAATCGGTCAGCAGTTTCTGGTCACCTCACAAAGGAGTTAAACATTCCATCCGGTCCGTGTGTTTGATATTTCACATGCCTTCATAATAGAGCTATCAATTTTCTGATTTACAATCCGGTTGACAGAGTTAATACCCCAAAGGGCTATTGTAGTGTTAAGCTCCTAAAATTGTTTTAGACTCTCCCATAAATTAGACTATTGTCCAATCATGTACAGTTTTATCCTTGTGCTCCTTGAAAAAGCATGAGCTTGGTTTTCCACAAACAATACTCTTTAGAAGAATAGCCTGTTCGTTCTATTTATTTATGTTTTTACTTTTGATGCTGACTAAATATTCAGGTTCACCATAACATGCTATAAGTCACACAAGTAACAATAGGACATTGCTTGACCTAATTTTTTGAAGCTGGTACTTTAAATTCTAGCAGAGCCTAAAATAACTGAGCTGTCTATGGGTGTTTGCATTTGTTGGATAAAATAATGAGATTTACAAATAGACAGGCCTAAAGCTTTGTATACTATGAGTAACACAGTATGAGATTTTCACCAAAAAATATCTCTCTTAAGAAAAGGAAATCCCTTGAAACATACAAAAGATGACAGAGTATGTTTTCTCATTTTCATGTTTCACTCACAGGATTGTCCTGTGCAGTAAATTTTTATGGTTTGTTAAAAATCAGCTTTATGTATGCCAAGAAATTTGTTCCTGAATTAGTGCGTATGGTTAAAGTTACTGATATCAGTGGTATAAAAAAGAAAACTTATGAATCTTATATCACTGTTTACTACATTAAAAAGAAGTCTGGTCTCAAACAATTTTAATAGGGATCTTAAGATTTTCTCTGATTTAAATTTTAAGATGAGGAGGATGAAAACATCCATACATCTATCTGCTTACCTACACACACGTACACACACAATTATAGTAGAGAGAATGACACATCCTGTCTAACCCTCTCTTGTTTCCCTCCCCTACTTCCTTCTCCAATTGAAATAATTTACTCTAAGGTCCCCAATTGCATCCTAAGTATCAGATCCTGGGGATAGCTTTTAGCCCTTATCCAACTGGACAACTCTTCAGTATTTGGTTTTATTGACTGATAGGCATTCCTGCATCCTACACACTTTTTCTCAAAAGAGATCTTTCTTTATGCCTTTCTATGAAACTACAGTTTTCCAGCTCTCATCCCTGTATATCCCATCAAGTTCTCCCCTCATGATACTGTAGTCCTGACCCCTCAATATTAATTTCTCTTAGAATTAGGTCCTCCTCTTCTCTTTCTTTAACTTAACTCACTTCTTCTCACCTGTCCATTCCATCTTTTTTTCTCTTCACTTTTAAGGCACTTCCTCTGGAAGCTTTCCCTTCATTCACACCGATAGTTTTGACTACTACCTACACGCAGGTTAGAGTACCATAGGGGTCCAGTAAATTACACTCTTTTTCTCCAACTGAGTTCTGAACATATAAAGAAAAAAAGACAGAGACTTAGGCAGATGGAAATAAAAGTATATCATTTATATTATTGAAAAAGCCAAAGTCTTTATTGCCTATATATTTGGATATATAGATTCCAGATAATGAGCCCTAATGTAACATAGAGCTGCCCACCAGTCATTGGCAGCAATGGACCATTGTGTTTGCTCTATGGAAACATGATTTTTCTCCAGAGCACACATCAGGGGAAAAAAAGCATCCAAGAGTGCTCTCTGTAGACAGGATGAAACCCATGACAAGGGAAAATCAAAGATACTGAGTTTCACACACTCTGTTTTTCCTTTCAAATACTCAGATGTAAGTGAGAAGATGAATTGAGGGAAGGGTGTTCTGGAAGTATTCTTCCCACAAAGAGAAACTCATCCCACCCAACACTGATGATAACTCTCAAATCTATATGTTTAATCCCATTCTCCATTCTGAGTTGTAGTCCCATGTATTCTACAGATTGAAAGATAATTTTATTCAATTCTGTAACTGAACCTGTAAATTATACATATTGAAAATTGAACTTACCACATCCTGCTATCAACCTTCTCTTCTTCTTATGTCTCTATCTCAGTAAATAACTTGTCATTCAACCAGTTTTCCAAATACAAAAAATAATAATCCTTTCCTTCATTTTCCACATCTTCTTGGTTAACAAAACCTATCCGGTCTGCTTTTCTCACTTGAGCTTGATCTTGATCAGTTCACTTGATCTGAACTCTTTCTACAATGCCGTCTATCATTGACATATTTCATGCTGTCTTAACTTCTTATCTGTATACAAAAAGGTAATCTAAAAATTATTTCTGTCCACATCTAACTATTGTACAGTGTTTTCTCTGAACTGTCATCAAAGTGCTATTTCCAAAACAAAAATATGAAAGTAATACTTATTATTTTGGTGGTGTCGATAATGATAGCTACCATCTATTCTGAATTTACTATGTGTCAGGCACAATCTAATATAATCTCATCAATTATGCACACACACACACACACAAAGTGATATAGAAAGCAATATTATTGCTACTTTAGAAATAAAAAATTATCATTTGCCTAAAGTCTTATTCTAGGTAGTAGAAAAAGAAATCTGCCTCCAGAGATTCAGCAACTGACCATTTTAATATGCTGCTTGATGTCAAGAGATCAATTGAGTAATGAACTTCTTGACTAAAGTTTTTATGTGGTTCTCCTTTGCCTTTAAAATAACATAAAAACTCTTGGCCCAAAAGTCTTTGTGATCTTGCTCAAACCATGTATCCATCTTCTGTTCTTTACTATTCAAATATCTCATAGTTCACTCACATTACGGCGCCATGTTAAACATGGCTTCCATGGTTTTGCTTGTGCTAGTCTCTCTACTTTCAAAATCCTTAAATAACTACTGTGCTTATAGAAAAAGAGTTAAAGCAAAAAGAGACAAATTCAGTTCTTTTTACTTTAA
>NW_012155430.1:11643-13171 GCF_000956105.1 Propithecus coquereli | reverse complement strand
ATATCAAAGAAACGATAACAAAATTTTTCTTATGTTTCAACAATATTATTTTCTGGAACATTTGAACTATATACCTTCCTAGAAAACATAAAAGGAAGAGGGAGAATCAGTGTCCTTTGCATTAGTTCGGAAGAATACTTTAGAGTGTAGAATGAAAAAAATCACTGTCAATCATGACTGACATTTCTTGGATACTTCTAAGAAGCATTCTAAGTGTTATAAGAAGCTTTCGATGTATTACCTCCATAATATTCACAACATATTTTTGAGGTTAAGGTACCATTACTGTCTGCTCTGTACAGATGAAGAAAACAGAGGCATGAAGAGGCTTAGTAACTTGTTCAAGATTCTATATGAAGCAAGTATAGCACACTTCACTTTGACCCCAAGACTTCTGATGAGAGGTTTTGAAATCTCAAACTTTATGCTGCTCAGAGCGAAAAGGAAGTATGTGATATAAGAAACATGTGGTTATCATTGGTGCTGATCATCTAATATTTCTGGCATTCTGCCTTCCAGTGCACACCCTCTGATTTTAAAGTTAGGCATGGTAATGAGATTTTGGATAACAAAATGAGAACTTAAAACAGGTATCTCACTTCCAGGTAGAAGGTTTAAGAGTCAGTGATTCAGATTTGCTGCATTTCTTCACTGTGGCTGTGATGGTTAGGTCTCTCTGAGTGCTTATGCTAAACCATGCTGCTTATGTAATATGAGTAAAAAATATACTGTTGCTATCGAATCCATTCATATTTGGCAACATAATACAGCCAACTCTTGATAAAATACAAGAGTTATTTTTTTAAAAAACAAGGAAGGGGTGATTGAAAAAATATGACATTCTCTTTTTACCTACATTAAATCATGGGATTTTATATTTTCTTTTTCTTCATGCCACACTTTAAGCCACACAGACTTAAGTCCAGCATAAGAATTTGTGCAACCTACAATTTAAGAAGTGATAAATTATTTTCCCAGGTTCAAAAATGTCACAGAGACCAACTAGCTTAATTGTTACATCTCTGTGTGGTTAAATTTGTGTCCCTAGGTATTTAAGAGCCAAATCAGAAGGGAATCCAATGATATTAGTGAAATTCTTCTCAAATTGTTTGAAAAGCAATACCATTGTGCAATACTATCTTACTACACTTAGATGATCTCTTGGGAAGAGGATTAATGAAGTACTTAATTTCTGCATATGATTCAGGACCAGGAAGCCATGCCCCAGCCTATGTTTTCAGAGTCAACTATCAGGATAATTTCAGGCAAGGGTTGAATAATTTTGGGCAAGAGCCCTTCATTCTTTCCTAGTAATACAATAAGTGTATGAACTATTCAAATTAACTGCCCTGCTTGACACAAATCATCAGAAAATTGCTTAAATTTCTATTTTTCCTCCTCGGCAAAGAACCATCCTGTGAGTAATTTGCATTTTTCATCACAGAACATAGAAAATGAAGTTCTTGATGTCTTATTGTCAAGAGTCATAGCTTTGTCACATATGTAAAGTGCTGAATAATATTTATAA
>NW_012155430.1:9451-10843 GCF_000956105.1 Propithecus coquereli | reverse complement strand
CATGCTAAGTACTCTGTAAGCACTATCCTAAGCAGTAGAAGATAATAAAAGAATGAATAGGCATGTCTCTTCTTTAAAGTAGCTTATACCTATGAGTCCTTCAGGGTCTTGTTGCAACTAATTAACCTCTTTTATCCCTTAGCTGAGTTAATCTTTTTGGAAAGACAAAATGTTACAATTGAGGAGGATAGGAATTTCAAATTAGAGTGGGAAGCATAATGCAAGAGATTGGGCTGATATAGGGCAGGATCAAGCAGTGTGGGTGTACCCAGTAGTCTGGGAAAATGGAATTGAAAAGGGGAGTGTATAGTCTTTAAAGTGACAGGACAAATCACAGTTCCCTGTTTACAAAATTCTGTTTATCTTAGGCAAAATTAGTCTCTCCCTTTTTCATTCTTTTCTAGACTGTAATATCATTGATCCTAGGATATAGAACTCGTACTGGTGACTGGGGAACTACAATTCATTACATTGATTACATGGGAAAATTTACTCTAACTTCTAGACAACCAACTTAAAAATGAATTTTTGGAACATAACCCGTTTGTAAGTTGGAGACTGCCTTTATTGACTGCCTATATACCATTTAGACAGAAGCTAAACAGTACATGGAAAGAGTTATAAATCCATGCCATATTATCTAACAAGCATACATACCGCTTCAACAACAACAAATGAATAAAAGAAATGATAACTTGCATTGTGAAAAGTGTGAAAGTTAGATCGTGCCAAACATTTAACGTAGGGAGCATCACAAAATATACTATGTAACTGAGGTCTCAAGAGAGAGGAGTGCCTATCTGAGAGAAGCCATTAGTGGCTGTAGACTATGTAGAAGACTTTATGACACCTACAGTGCTGAATTTAACTTAGTACAAAAGCATTTGGATAAATAAACTGTAGACGTTGAGGATAAATTTACCGCATGCATTCATGTAGGAATAGGTGGTTTCTAATTCATATTGCAGGAACTGTGATGTGTGTTTTTTTAGGTATATTTTACATGTTATCAATGAAGCAATATGACAGAAGTTAGGAAAAAATGAGGCGGATCTCAATTTTTCTCATCTACAAATCTCCTGTACATAAAGGAATGCCCAGTAAAACAGAAAACCACAAAGGTATGTTAGAATGATCTAACTGCGTTTTTTCTTTCTACTTCCTCCTATTTTATCCCGTTGGTTTGGCCAGCATCCAAGACAGAGAAATGATACCTCTGGATGAGTTTATACCCAGGAACAAACATTATCTAGGAAAATGTCTTGAAGATGATCCTTTTGGGTATAAACCTGTTTTTCCTCATGTGACTACTCCTATCACCAAAAAGGAGATTTTTTTTTTTCCTACTTTAAGATTCACAGTGAGATAATTCAGCACTTAGCTGAATCTGTG
>NW_012155430.1:7991-9401 GCF_000956105.1 Propithecus coquereli | reverse complement strand
TTTTACATGTTATCAATGAAGCAATATGACAGAAGTTAGGAAAAAATGAGGCGGATCTCAATTTTTCTCATCTACAAATCTCCTGTACATAAAGGAATGCCCAGTAAAACAGAAAACCACAAAGGTATGTTAGAATGATCTAACTGCGTTTTTTCTTTCTACTTCCTCCTATTTTATCCCGTTGGTTTGGCCAGCATCCAAGACAGAGAAATGATACCTCTGGATGAGTTTATACCCAGGAACAAACATTATCTAGGAAAATGTCTTGAAGATGATCCTTTTGGGTATAAACCTGTTTTTCCTCATGTGACTACTCCTATCACCAAAAAGGAGATTTTTTTTTTTCCTACTTTAAGATTCACAGTGAGATAATTCAGCACTTAGCTGAATCTGTGCCCCCTGTCCTAGGCTTCTCTTTTCAAGCAGAACATAGGAAGGTTAAGCTATGTGCCACCTTTTATGTGTTTTAGCACAAACACTACCTAGATGTTTAAAACCTATTAGAAACAAATCACTATATCATATGCCCAGGCAGGGCAGAGATCAGCTTGCTATCTGGGCCACAGGTTTAATAAGATGAGGGAAATGATTAGGGGCCTTCAAAATGTCAAAATAGGTTAAGAAAGCTGGCCTGTATAGATATCATTTCAAAGACTAATGGCAATAATTATGTTCGAAACCCACCCTTGATAAAATGCAATAGCCTTCATGATAAAGAAAAAGAGAAGCCTGTACAGAATTATTATCTTCTTGCTGAATGTGACATTTTCAGCCTGCAAAAATTTCCATCATTACTTGAGGGTTGATCTGCACTAGAAACATACCCATTGTTTTCAATTCCCTTGGGTTAGATTAATATGCATTATATCTTATACCAGAAGGCCTTTCTGATTGACATGGGGAGTGTCATTAGAACATGACCTTAACTCAGTGGTGACTAGCGACATTACTTCAGTCGTCAATACCAACTCTTATTGGCAGAATAGCAACCTATTCGTATTCACAATGTGTCAACGTCTTTTGAAGTCACTTAACTCAGGCTGTGTGTGACAGAACTTAATATCAGAGGCATTGACCTTCAGCAATTTTGTATGAACATAGTTGACAGGTATAATGGTCATAGAAAATGCAGATAATCAGATCAAAAATGAGTTTCACTGTACAGAAATATACCCCCCACCTCCTCAGTTTCACTGTTGATGGGTTAGATATAAATGTTGTTGGCTTTTAAAGGCATTTTGCCATTTTGAAATATTATGAAAATACTTATTCAAAATCTCTCAAAATCTGGAGGCTGACTGTTTCATGTTTATTATTTTCTTTTAAAAAGAAGGCTAATGCACACAGAGCAGAGGGTTCAGGAAATAAAAGAAAAATTAAAGTGATAATAATGCAATAAATAAGGAGAGT
>NW_012155430.1:4232-4646 GCF_000956105.1 Propithecus coquereli | reverse complement strand
TTACTACATAAAGAGTGTTTTCTTTAATTTCCAAATATTTAGAGATTTTCCTGTTATCCTTCTGTTAATGATTTCCAGCAGAACTTGGAATAAAGAAATCAAGGTTATATATGTGACCTTGATAATTATAAAATAAGTTTTATTGAATAATTCATGAATTAATTATGCAAATTTACAGACAGCAAAAATTAAAATAGGATGTATGGATTTGAAATACATTTAAAAAGATGCAAGTCTGCAGATAATATAAAGACAATCAAAGATATTTAACAACTATTTGAGTGCAAGAATATTCATTTCAACTCTTATTGAACCATTTGGTTAAATTATGCCTTTCTTACTGTACAATTTGACATTTTATGAATTATAACAAAATATTATGATACATCTGTGGTAGTATGAGTCCTAGAGTCA
>NW_012155430.1:1402-1836 GCF_000956105.1 Propithecus coquereli | reverse complement strand
GGACAGGCAAAATTTTGACCATCTGTAGATGACAAAATTATATGTTTTGAAATCCCAATTGATCTAAAAACACAACATGCTCCAAACCATGTTCAGCCTTTCCCCTACTTCTTTAAATTGTGAATGCATTGGAAGCAAGCTACCTGTGCCATTCTTTTCTCTCTATATAATATTTAACACAACTGAGAAATCTTAGATAATCAGTAAACAGTCATTGAAATGATGTGATATATGTGTCATTCTTTCCATCCATATCATTACATCTTCTCCCACCCCAACACTTGAATGATAACAGGATCAGAAGCACATTTTGCTTTGTTAGAAGGGACAGATCTTTCAATAATGATACGGTAACCATAGATACTGACCACCTCTCAGTATTCGGGGGTTAATTATGCACAATAGTATTTGCTCTGAATGATTTGTTAATTTAT
>NW_012155430.1:0-1352 GCF_000956105.1 Propithecus coquereli | reverse complement strand
CCTATAGATCGCTCTAATGCAATGATGCAGATGTGAACATTTTGAATAAATACTGGTGGCTCAAATTTCCCTATATTTTACTTGAGTGATTTACCATGAATAGTGCTTCACTCAATAAAACAGGGATGATTTTTCTTCCAAGTATCTCTGCCAGCCCTAGTTGTTTTCACTGCCATTCTTTTACTTTTAGAGGAGACCACACACACTCACACACACATTCACACACAGTTTTCATAACCTGGATTTCTTTTTTCCAACTTTTCATTCACTAAGATCTTATACATTCTTCATGTCTCAAATTAAATGTCACTTCTTCAGAGGTACTACTCCTTTGCCACCTACAATCTAAAACTGGTTCATTCTATTCATTAACACAAAACTACTGTTCTCTTATAGCATTTTTCATATTTTATAGTTGTGATTTTCATTTAAAATTCGTTTCATCAACTACGGCTTTAATATCCACGAGTCTAAGTTTGGATACAAAAGGCAAACTTCATGCAAGAGAGTGAGTGAATTATACAAAGATAGATTACATTAATAGAATGAATAATGTTAAGATGTGTATTAAGACAATAAAGTACATCAATGTGTCAACAATGCAGAAGAGTATATGATTACCTTAGTTTCAAGGTAATTAAAAAATTCAAATTCAACATTCATTCACAATTGAATGTACATACACAAACACATACCCTTCTGGATACACTGAGGCATAAAATACTTCTCGAGTGTTAGAAAGAAGATTGAGTTCGAGCCATAGTGCAAAGTACACTTAATGATAAACAATAAAAGCATTCTTACTGAAGTCAAAAGAAACATAAAAACACTTGTATAATTGTATTATTAATAACATAATTTTAAGTTTCTTATTAATCCAGTATGACTTGAAACAGAAATAAGAGTGTAATGCTTAATGGACAGGCAAAATTTTGACCATCTGTAGATGACAAAATTATATGTTTTGAAATCCCAATTGATCTAAAAACACAGCATGCTCCAAACCATGTTCAGCCTTTCCCCCACTTCTTTAAATTGTGAATGCATTGGAAGCAAGCTACCTGTGCCATTCTTATCTCTCTATATAGTATTTAACACAACTGAGAAATCTTAGACAATCAGTAAACAGTCATTGAAATGATATGATATATGTGTCATTCTTTCCATCCATATCATTACATCTTCTCCCACCCCAACACTTGAATGATAACAGGATCAGAAGCACATTTTGCTCTGTTAGAAGGGACAGATCTTTCGATAATGATACGGTAACCATAGATACTGACCACCTCTCAGTATTCGGGGGTTAATTATGCACAATAGTATTTGCTCTGAATGATTTGTTAATTTAT
>NW_012155429.1:9856-25343 GCF_000956105.1 Propithecus coquereli | reverse complement strand
CGCAGAGCCCACTGACTTCCGGGACTCACCCTCTCCTGGCGCTGTCAGGGAAACAGGGGTCAGCTCGTAGTCACTGCTAGATTTTCACTGTACTCTGATACTTTTCAATGAAGGGTACTGATTTGTATTTCAAACTTTAAAATTGAAAGGATCTAGTCAGACCAGATCAAAGCGGAATGGATCCGAAAGGCTGTGCTAAGATCGCTGAGACCCCCTCACGCTCCCCCTCACTTAGGATGGGCAGGGCTGCTTCAGCACGTCTTAATTCAGTGAGGCCGGAGTCACCCCTAATTTCCCAAAGATCGCTTTTCTCCCTCCGGAGACAGTTACACACCTATCAGGGCCATCGCGTGCCTCTCCTAACGGGTCGTGAGTGTGTTGTGATAGACACCGTAATTCCGTTCCAATCGCGACATTCCAGTCAACAGAATGGAGCATGTTCTGAACACACAATCGGTGGAAAAGCCAGAAACTATCAGAATTTTAGAAATGTTTATAAACACAACTTCAATAAACGTTTTTCTATCACAAAATAAAGATTAAATTGTAAATAATGAATTCAAATGTGGTCTCTCTCTTCTTGGCATTTTATCTCTCTCGTCACCTGGGCTGAAGGCCAGGGGCACCTGCCCTCTGTCCACATGTGAGTAGGTCGTGGTTACATCTCTTAAGTGCACCCCATGGAATTGGTCTCTTCTCTTCATTTAATAGCATCAGTGTTTCTTGATTTCCTTTGCTCTTTAAACCTTCCATCTGTTTTACAAAATCATGAAGCAGGGGAGTGAGTCGTAAATACATGGTAGTGGAAGCAGAGGAGCAGAGCCGCACATTCTGTGAGGGACTCTTGTCCTCAGCCACAGTGTAGCCACCAAGGAGTGGGATGTGGTCAAACCTGCCCCCGAACCGCACGGAGGAGTGGGAGGGTGAACGAGCCATTTCCTAATACGGTGACGTGAGATGTGGGAATGGGGAGGGGGGAAGAAAAAAGGAAGGAAGGAAGATACCAGGGGGTATCAGAAAAGGAAAAAAAGGAAAGAGGAAAAGAAGGAAGGAAAGGAGGGAGGGAGGGAGAGGGGGGCGAGGAAGAAAAGAAGAAAATAGGAAGGAAAGGAAGAGGGAGGGAGGAGGAGAGGAAAAATGGAGGAAGGAAGGAAGGACGGAGGGAGGGAGGAAGGAAGGAAAGAAAGAGGGGAGAGGACCTGGGAAAGGGAGGAGAGAGAAAAGAGATCACAATGAACAGAAAGTGGCTTCATCTGGCCTTTGATCGTGTCCAGGTCCAGATTTCACTCCCCGAAACCAGCTGTGAGTGGACTGAGAAAGGTTGACAGGGACAGGTAGAGGTCTGGATATGAGAAACAACAGAAAACTGAGAGAAAAACCTGGAGGAACAAAGTTTTGTTGAAATTACAGGGCTGGGGAGAGGCCTTCAGGGGTCCTGGACCCCTGCTCTCCACCCTGAGGCTCTTCTGCCCCTCCAGTCCTACCTCGGCCTGACCTGATGCAGGGAAGCCATCCCCATGGTCCCCAAACACCACCCAGCAGAGCCACCACTGCCCCCAAGAGCAGACACTCAGGGCAGAGAGGACGGGACCCAGGGGTGGAACCACCACGGTGACAGCCCACGGGCACCCAGCAATGTGCAGGACGTGGAGGGGACTACTGGGTCAGGCTGAGGGTGTAAAACTCACTTGGCAAAAAGCCTTTCAAAGGTGAAGATAATAAACACGTGCCCCAGGGACGGTACGTTAACTCCTCTGATCCGCCGGTGCATTTGTGCGGCAGCTGCTGCCATTGCAATGCCCATTTCTCAGACTAGAAGACCAAGGCAGAGAGACAGCGGGCAACTTGCTTTAGATGATGGAACTGGGAAGGGGCCCAGCTGGATGCGAATTCAAGCAGTCTGCCCCGACTTATAAAATACTGAAATAAATATCGAAATGATGGAAAATACAGTGGTTGAAATAAAAAACACAACAGATGACAGAATAGGCAGAACAGATACAGGAAAAGCAGAAAATCAGATTGAGAAACTCAACCAGAGGGTATCAGAAAAGGGAAAACAAAAAACACGAAAGGGAAATTATGAGTTAAGGGGGATAAGGTATGTCCATATTCACTTCATAGAAGTAAAGAAAAGGGTAAAAAAAAATCATTGAAAATTTTTCAAAATGGAAATGAGAGATGTCGTTACAAGTGCTCAGACAGGCCACATAGGTTAGAAAAGGCAAAACCCACACTTCATATTAATATACTATAGAGAAATTTAAGGACAACAAAGACATAGAGAAAATTCTCCTATCTTCCAGGGGTAACAGCAGATCGCCTGCGACGCAATGCGGGGACAGGAGAAGTCTGCGTCACACCTCTCAGCAGCAACCCTGGGTGCAAAGAGGTAGGGATGAATTACTCTAAACTAACGAATGTGGGGAGAACCTTTGAACCTAACATGGTGCATTCAGCCAAATTTTTACCGAAATGTGAAAGGAAATCAAACATATGTTCAGGTACACAAACATTAGAAGATTAATTACAGAAAGATTCACCTTGAAAACAGTCTTGAAGAAAGACCGAATAATTAATCCCAGAGAGTTCTGCAGGAGCTACGGAAAGTAAGGCTGATCAGATAAGTTAGCAAAACTTTTATATAAAAAGTAAGAACAAAAGAAAAAGAGAGGAGTAAGTCCATATTCACCAGAGCTAAAATTGTGAAATTCTTTGTGATATGAACACGCAAGAAGCAGAAAGAGAAGCTATCAAAAAATATAATAATACGCTGCAAGTCTTCTTTTGTTAGGCGGAAGATACGTATATCTTACAAATAAGATGAAAGAAATAGTACAGAAATAGAGAAATAGATCACTGTGGTGGAACAAAAGCCGCAAATTTGTTACGACGCCAATTCTCAATTTGATCTATCGATTCAGTGCAAACACCATCAAAATCCCAGAAAATTGTGTTTTTAAGAAATAGATAAGCTGGGGGGTGGACAGGCTTGAAGCTCTGGCTCAGGCGGGACAAAGGCATTATGTGTAACCTAAACATTTGTACCCCGAAATATGATGAAATAAATAGATAGATAAGCTGTTTTTAAAATCTATATGGAAATGTAAAAGATACAGAGTAGTGAGAACAGTCTTGAGAAGCAAGAATAAATTTGAGGGACCAACACTCTGTCTGCAAGACTTGCTGCAAAGCTTGGCCTGAGACCCCGGGTGCGAGGACAGACAAGAGACTGGGATGGAAGGATCTGGAGAGGGGGCACAGGAACGGCTGTCACAAACACTGCCCATTGATTTCTGTCCCTGCTGCCCAGTCAGTCCAACGGGGCAAAGAAGGTATTGTTAACAAATACTGTTGGGACAATACAGAGCCAGATGGGGGGATATGAACTTGGATCTCATTTCACTGCAACGCGGATATTAATCCAAGGCCAGTTATGGACCTAACGGTGAGGTCAAAAATCATAATGCTTCCAGGGGGAAGAATAATAAAATACTTTTACAGTCTTGAGGTAGGCAAAGTATTCGAGGAAATGACACAAAAACTAGGACCCACAGAAAAATGAAACTGATTACTTTGACTTCATCAGATTTTTTTAAAAACATGACTAATCAAAAGATACCATGAAGAAAGGCAATCAATAAATTACAAATTTGGAAAAAACTGTAGCACATACATCTGATATGCATATAAAACTTTTTTAAGTTTGATCATAAACAGATAAACTCAATTTTTTTAAATGAGCAGAAGATTTAAACAGGCAATAAACAAAAGTAGAGGTATAAATAGCCAATAAGCACATGAAAAGATGCTCCATAACATTAGTCGTCAAGGAAATGAAAGCTAAAATTTCCGTAAGCTACCACTCGCACCCACTGAGAGACTAAAAACGCTGGTGGCAGGTGCGTCATGGAGGAGGGTGGACAACTGGCAGTCGGGGCATCACCAGTGGAGGCGCGAAATGACAGGATGCCTCGGAGAGCGTGTGCCAGTGTCTCAGACGGCTAAGCGTGCCTGTGCCCTACGACTCCGCGAGCCTACTGGTGGGTTTTCACTTGAAAGAAATGAAAACATATGATGAAAAATAAACCAGGCACAAGAATGTTACAGTAGCTTTATTCATAACAGCCCAAACTGGAAATAACCCAAATATTCATGAAAAGGAGAATGGATTATTAAAAATTATTATTTATATATTCATAGAACGGAATGTTATTTAGCAATAAGAAGCACAGCACAGATAATTATAAATATGAATAAATCTCAAAACAATAATGTTAAACAAAAGAAGCTGGACACAAAAGACCTTACACTGTAGAATTATTATAATTTTTTTAATCAGGAGTACACGATTAGGAAAAGCCGTCTATAGAAGTCAGGATATTGTCATCTCTGGGGATAGGACAGACTGACTTGGGGTGACTTTGAGGGTCTCGGGGCAGTGCAAAGGCTCGGTGTCATATTCGAGGCGGCGGCTACAGAGGTGTAAGCAATTGTCCAGACCCACCTGACTAAAGACATAGACTCATGCATTTTATTGCAAGTTAATTTTATCTCCATTTAGAAAGATCAATTTAATAAACATAATTATGGGTTTCTAATACTAGGAAACCATCACGAGCACAGAAATAAAATGTATCATTTTTGCTCGTAATTTAAACCTGATCTGTTCAATAAGAATGACAAAAGGAAAATGAAAAATAAACAAGCATAGTAAATTGGACACGTACATTTAAGACAAATGAATCATACTGTAGCAGTAGTTACAATAAATGAATATTTGTTAAGTTGAGCAACAGAAAAAGCAAGAATCCCAGGTTGGATTAAAAAAAAATCCATCATTCCAAAAGAATCAAGAAAGGTTAAATAGAAGAATGAACAATATATACCAGGAAAATATTACCCATAAAAAGCTAAAATGATAACTTTAATTGTGACTAAATAAATATCAAAACAAAACTGTATTATGGAAAAAAAAGAAGAATGCGATGCTAATAAAAATAACATGTAACCACCGAAAACATGTATGTGCTTAGCAATGCATCCTCAAAATACACAAAAACACCTGACAACCTGGGGAGAGAAATAGATTTTAACCCATCCCTTCCTCACCTGCAGGAGACAGAAACGAGCAGTGACAGAAATTATATGAATAATGCAATTAATAAACTCAAATGGTCAAATTTGGAACTCGCAGCCTCGTGAACAAGGGACTGTCTCTCCGGTGACCCGGCGCCTGCTCCCGGCTGCTTCTGACCTGTCTGCAGTGAGATGGGGATACAGATCGAGAGTATTTAATAAGTTTTGTAACAATTTGTTATTGTGAGACATACAGTTGCATAATACTTTCTCTAGTCTTTCATTGTATTGAATTTTGAAAAATAATTGTTTGAGACAGATTGGAAATGAACAAAAACCAAAAGGAAAAAAACTGGTCCTTTCCCACAAAAGGTTTGAGAAGTGCTACTTTTGAGCCTGCAAGGAAGAGTCACATATATTCACTGCACGTTAGACCACAAATGAATCCTCAAGAAAATGAAAAGGCTAGTATCACAAAAATGTGTCCTCCCACTACAGTGAATAAAACTAAAAATTTATTAAAAAAACTCAAAAAATTCCTCTACTTCTAGAATTTCAACACATGCTGTAAAGGAAATGATAAAGGAAATTGTGAAATACTTAGAACTGAACAACATAAAGCATTATATTTAAAAATGTGTGGGACACATCTAGAATCGTCTGTCAAGCAGAATTTATATGTTAAAAAAACATTTTCATGAGGCAAGAAAAATTGAAAACAAATGAGCTAATTGAAGGCAAAATATGTTGAATTTATTACATTAAAATAGAGATTGATTTTAATGAAAAACACATGGGCGAAGTTAACGACAGATTGAGAGAATATATTTGCAATATCTAAACCCAACAAGGGACCATATTATCTAGAATATGCAAGAAATGACTATAAATCAAAAAGAAAAAACACAATAGATATGGAGACAAAAAATAAATAAATAAAAGGCAATTCCCATGCAGGGGGAGCCCAGAGGCCGACGGGACATGAGAAGAGGCTCCCATCATTGGTGAGTAGAGAAATGAAAGTCAGAACAGCAGGGAGATCTCACTTTGCAGCCCGCAGCCGGGCAGGGATCAGAAAGCTGCGTTGGCAAGTGTCGTCAAACGTGTGGGGAAAAAACACCTTGGCCCGCGGTGATCCCAGGTAGAATCGCTACCCGCTGTAGGGTGAGGTGACCACCCGCCCTACTGAGTTAAAATCAAGGAATGTGAAAGTAGAGAGGGGAACAGCGGTTACCAGGGGCTGGGGGTGGAGGGAAGGGGAGATGTTGGTAAAAGGTATAAACTCCAGTTAGACAAAAAGGGGAAAGGTTTTTTGAGGTCCATTGCACAGCGTGGCAACTATAGGTAATAATAGTAGATATTTCAAAATTGTTAAGAGAGTGAATAGATTTCAAATGCTTTCACAGCGGGAAATGGCGAATATTTGAGATGCTGGATATGTTGATCAACTTGATTCCATCCATCCACGTTGTAGGTGCGTGTGTCATCGCTGTATCGCACCCCATGTATGTACATAATTATCATTTGCCAATTTACAATTTTAAAATATATGAAAATCAATAAATAGAGTTAACGTATATCTATTGTCTGACCCAGTAATTTCACTCCCAGAAACAAACGACAGAGAAAACACAAGGACACAGGCACAGGAATGTCTCCCGCGACGTCTCGTGCGGGAACAGGGAGTTGGGAGAATCCAGCTGTCCCTACTCTGAGGAAAGATGAGTAAAACAGCACATCACACACCGTGGACAAATGAGCAGTCAGATGCCAAGGACTGCAAGGATATTCTGCAACACGGAGGAATATTTAGAGTAGAGTACTAAGGGGGAGAAGCAAAAAACAGAAAGAGGCCTTCTTTCAGTGCTCGTGTGTGCTGAGCAGTAGGATGTTACTCCGGTGCATGATTGTGTAAGAAGCCACCAGGCTGTCCCACAGGGCTGCACCGTCTTGCTCGCCCACCAGCAAAGCCACCAGCAAAGCCACCAGCGCCAACTAGAACACATTCGTGCAAGAGGGCAGGACGGTCTTCGTGAGGTCACGCAGCAGGAGAAGGGTCACTCCTCCCCACTGCGGGGCTGCAGGGTGGGAGGATGCGGGCAGGGAAGGGGATCTACATACGGGGACAGGCCGTGGGGGCTCCCGGACAACTGACGGTGCTGAGTCAGGAACCGAGGGGTTCGAGTGACGGGGCACTGCACCCCAAGGAGCCAGCACCAGAGCTGGCCCTTAGCATCGCCCGATTTTGTGAGGTGGGACGCAGCCAAGCGCAGTGGACGTGGGAGATTCGCCACAGTGGGATGTTGCCTCCCAGCAGCGTGGCCGCCGTTCCGAGTCACCCCCAGTCACTGAACCCCTCGCCTGTACGGGAGGAGACTTGGAGAGCCCGTTCTCTGAAAAGCTGTGATGAGAAGTGATTCATTATACGCATAAGAACAAATGAAGCCTCTGAAATATCTAATATGATCATCATCTCCTCTTGTTCAGACTTTTTCAAACCATCTCCCTGTCGGGTGACAAGAGCATGGCAGCAGCTAGGGAAACAAATGGTAGGAACCAATCAGTCATAATCAGACATTTGAATTAAGTGATTTACATGGCAGCGTTACTTCCTTCCCTAATCCTAAACTGCTCCCTGCTTCGTACAGATACGACTTTTGGAGGGACCAGGGAAGCGTTTATGAGGAAGGGCGATAAAACCAATAATTTGTTTATGTGGACATTTTTTTCCAGAACAGCACACTGGGGAAACATCTCCAAAATTAGATAGTACAAAGGCAATAGCGGCACATTTGTTTCCCTCTCCACTACAGATGCGCGTCAATCACAGATCGCACCACGTAAAAGGCAGCTCTGGAGCCAGCAACGAAAGGGCCCCGTGCCGTAAAAATGCAACCTTGCACCCCGTAGCTGCTGTCTCCTCTCTGGGACCATGGCGGGCTCGGGGACATCTCCTGGCAGGTGAGGCACACGGAACACAATTCTCCACCACCAAGAGGACGTGAATTCTTCCTGGAGCCTCTTGGTGGGCTCAGATGGGAAGGCCGGCTCGGGCCGGACCATGCTGGGTGTTTCTAAGACTGTCCTGCTCTGGCTGAGGAACGGCCCCCATCCTGAGGCGGGACACACGGCTGCCCACTTGTACCGCAGGAGGAGGAGCTGTGCGAGAGCTTGGGAGGGGAGAGTGGGATGCAGGGGGGTGGTGCCACACACTGCCTTCCTCGTCCCTGCGCTTGTAGGATGTGTGGGTCGCAGAGTCAGGCCTCGCACAGAAAATCAGACTGCAGGATGTCTGCGGCCCTGGCAGTGGGATCGGGCCAAGAACTCCTCTGGCGTGCACCAGGCGCAGTGGCAGGAGAGGGACGTGCTGCTGGCCCGCGAGTCCAGCGCGAGAATCGCTCCAGTCTGATACCTCGGCAGGAGGCCGAACATCTTCCCGAGGGGCTCCAGCACTGGCGGGGCCAACGGAAAGGACCAGAAGGGCTTAGGAGCCGCGCAGAATGAACCTTAATGAGAAGACGCGTTTTCAGTCGGAGCTGTGAAATAGCTAGATAAGGAACTATAACCTGGTGTAGATGGAATCACACTTGTCCAGTCTTTTTTTCTAACTCCCTTCTTTCCAGTAAACAAAACAAAACTACCTCAGGAGACGTAGTTAATTACAGAGTGTGCTGTTTTACATGTAGTAAAATTTCAATTAATAAAAAAGTTAAGGAGAGGGTGATCTTCCCAGGAACGGATTAGCTGCTCAGGAGAGGATTCAGCAGAAACTATTTCATGTCAATCTCGGTGCTGAGAACGTTTCTAAAGCACGCGAATTCTACCTCCTTGCCTCTCTGAGCAGCGCGGCGTCCAGCAGGAGTGTCTGAGATGGTCCTGCATCCACTCGCTCATCGGAAGGCAATCGAACGTCTGCTCCGCAGCAGGGACCCTGAGGAGCTGCTAAGATACGGAAAGCAACAACTTCGTTAACAACATAAAACCAGAGTTTGATTTGTGACCTCCTAAGACGGCCCCTGCTCCTTCATGGACGAATTCGGGTCCCGCACAATGGGTGGTTAGGGTCCACATACTGTATTTTAACCCTCGCTTTTTTATTTGACAATTGGGATTTATCCTACCTCGTGTCCTTCTGTGGATTTCTTTGCTGGTTTAGAGCATTTCCCATCCGTGCTCCCCAGCTCAGGAGCTCGGTTTACTTTCGTCCCTGCCTTGTTTCTCTGTTCTTCCCTCGCATTTAAAACAAAACACTGATGTATTTAAAATATGCAAATGAGACAAGTATTTTCTGCAGAAGTTGTTCTACTTTTCCCACTGCCCTCCCCCTGCCTACGCTCCATTCAGTAAAACTCGCCGTTGCTAAGTTAGGATATGTTTGCTTAGCCCTGTCCAGCTACAAACACAGGTACTCCAGCGAACACAGGTACTCCAGCACCCACAGGTACTCCAGCACACACAGGTACCCCAGCACACACAGGTACTCCAGCACACACAGGCACCCCAGCACACACAGGTACTCCAGCACACACAGGCACCCCAGCACACACAGGTACTCCAGGGAACACAGGTACCCCAGCACACACAGGTACCCCAGCACACACAGGTACTCCAGAGAACACAGGTACTCCAGCGAACACAGGTACTCCAGAGAACACAGGTACTCCAGCACACACAGGTGCTCCAGCACACACAGGCACCCCAGCACACACAGGTACTCCAGAGAACACAGGTACTCCAGAGAACACAGGTACTCCAGGGAACACAGGTACTCCAGCACACACAGGTACCACAGGTACTCCAGAGAACACAGGTACTCCAGAGAACACAGATACTCCAGGGAACACAGGTACTCCAGCACACACAGGTACTCCAGCACACACAGGTACTCCAGCGAACACAGGCACCCCAGCACACACAGGTACTCCAGCACACACAGGTACTCCAGCGAACACAGGTACTCCAGCACACACAGGTACTCCAGAGAACACAGGTGCTCCAGGTGCAGTTGACAGGTCTGGCGGTTTTGTTTCGCATCGCCGTGAGAACTTCTCTGGAAGCATGTCTCTTCCATTTCGGAAACAAGACTTAGTATGTGACCGCGCATGCCCGGACGGTAAGTAGAGTCATCCCTGCAGAGCGAGGGAGAGGCCCGTGCGGGCTCGGCGTGGAGTGGTCGGGCTGTCTCTGCCCCTCCGCAGCCCTGAACAGCTTTTCTGGAACCTTTGCTGTTCCTTTAGGGTCTCTTTTTGCTCAGACTCACGGTGTGTCTGTTTTTTGGAACGTGTGTATCTACCCACCTCTTTCCCCCAGGCAGGGCAGACGTAGCCGGGCTGGCGTGAACCCGGCAGGGCCGTCCTTCCCTGAGCCTCCCTCCCTGTGTCTGACGCTCGACTGGGTTTCACTAGGTTTTACGCACACTGTTTATCTTGAGGAAACTAAAGGCCACTTGAATGCCTTTATTTTGTTAACCGCTGGGTATTTGAGCCTAGACACTTGTGGATGCTTTTTTCTTTGGTTTTAGAGATGCCCAGGTACAGCTATTGATTAGCCATTTCAATACGCAAATGTGAGCATCCTTGTAGCTCAGAAATGTATTTCTGTTATTTGTTTAGTTATTTTTCCCCTTTATCCCTTTTCTGCATCTGGAATGCTGACCATTTCGCTTTGCAGCTCTCAGATCTGGCGCCCGTTCCTCTGTTCTCTTCCCCTGCGTCCTGTGTCTTGCTGTTTTAGTCGTTTACTGGTCACGGATTCTGGTGTAACAATGTCATCTTCCTCTTCAGCTGACATCCCGACTGGGCTGACTTTGGCTCTGCTCCGTCGGTCAGCTCAGGTCCGTTCCTGCCAGGCTCCCAGGTCACGTCAGCACAGAGGGGACAGCCAGAGAACGGGCATGTGCCCTGCACTGGCTCCTGCCTGCCACCTGTCCCCCGGCGCTCAGGGTGGTGGACAGGTGGGCGTGGGTGCTGAGAGGCAAGGAGAAGGCAGAGTCAGAGATCTTTCCTGAGAATCTGTACAAAAGTCAAGGTGAAAAGTTTAAAAGTACAGAAGGTTAAGAAGAATCTAAAAGGAACTAGAGAAGATACAGATACCCACGGACATATAGACACATACGCAAACACACGCACACACATACACGCACACACACATGCACACATACGCATATATCAGAGCAGAGTGTGATCAGAGCAGCAGACCCCTAGAAAACATGTAGAATAAGGGATTTCTTTTTGACATTTCATTCTATGCCATTGTGGGAGATGTGGAAACAGTCTTGGGCCTCTGGCACGGAGCCAGAGGTCCCACTGCGGTGTCTGGGATTCAGAGCTGGACGTGAAGAGGGCGGGGGAGGGAAGGGCTGGCCCTTCTGGGGCCCATGGGTGAGGACCCCGGGCCTCCATCTGACTCTGCCCTTGGCAGGCCCCCAAGGCACTGCTGTGTCTTCACGATGGGCGCCCACATTCCTCCAGACTTGCTGTTCTTACAGAACGTGAGCCCCCAGCCCCACCCCACCCCACGGCTGCCACCGTCCTCACGTCAGTATCCTCAGAGTCCGTCCCCCGCACCCGCACCCCAGCACCACTGCACCCTGCTCTCAGGGAGGCCCACGATGTCACATATGCTACAGGCAACCCAGCCCACGTGACACGAGGGCCAGCTCCCCAGGGGCGTGTGGACTCACCTTACACTGTCCTCCTGAGCCTGGTGACAGTGTAGGGGCAGCTGCCCATTGCTGGTGGCAGCACCCGACTCCCACCTACACAGGCGAGGCGCCTCAGAGCCACATGGTACCAAAATATGCCCTTTCCTGGGGAGAAATGCCACAACCAAGAGCAAACTGGGTATAAAGTCACACAAAAGCCATTCAGAAAGTATGAGCTATCCTGCATACCCCGGGACCGAAATGCAAAGCGTACGTCGGGAGTTAAAATCCCCCTTAGGCTGAAGAGCCACTGGCCTCACTAACCTTTCCTTAAATTGTCCCTGACTCCTGGAAGCAATGAAGTAAGAAGCGGACGGGAGAGCCGTGATTAGAACATTAACGGGGCGGGGGGAGCGTGTTGAACAAGTTCTCTCTCCGCGAGGCCTCAGGCTCACCCAGGCCCAGGCCTCGCCCTCTCGATGGGCTTACGGGGCTTACATGAAGTGCAGTTGATGTTGAATTTCTTTGTTTCTCGTTCCGAAGGCCCCTGAAGAGAGGCAGCTACAAAGCCTCCCTGAATAGCGGGAGTGTCGGAACAGATGTTATTTAGGCGTTTCCACACAATAAAGACTTCTGAGATTCCCCAACGCCCAATTATCCTAACCGCTGCTCCAAAGTTTTCACTCGATGCATGATAAATGCAGACAATATTGACTTGCATAAAACCATGACTATTTAGGACACAGGTGACGCCAGTCAAAGGAGACGTCCGAGGAGCCGAGTGCCACATTCCGAGGACCCGGGTGAGCCAGTGACCTAACTCCGCGCTCACACAGAACTGATTAGGAAAGTAACAATTCCATGATGAAGGCTGTGTTCTCTGTGGGACATTTCCAGATCGAAGACGTATCATGATATTTAACAGTGGGCGTATTTGCTAGCACACCTGCATTCCGCCCCGCCCTGCTCAGAAGGTAGGGAGGTGCAGTCAGGACATAGAACACTCTACCACAGGGACGTTGGTTTGTTTTCTAAGGCCGAGGATAATTACAGCAGTGGTCAGAAATTGCAGTAACTCTACTCATTTTCTTTTTTCTTTTCTTTTATAGTGCAAGTGCAAACACAACCCACAAATGTACCTGCTGATGAATTCCAGCTTAAAAAATAAACTATGTGAAACAAAGACAGCAGGTTTATGTGCTAAGATGTTTCTTCATTTTCTCTTTAATGGATTTTCTATTCTTACACTTACCTCTGTGCCTTGGTGATCATATGAGGTTTAGATTAATCAGAAGAGTTTGGAAGACCAGGCCAAGCCCAGTTCGAGAATTCAATGTTTTCATATTAAAAGCAGGCAAATGCCTTTCTACTGTGTCCAAATAATACATATTTTAAGAAGGAGAAAAATAACCTTTGGTGTCAAAGAAAGCAGCTTGGATGGCTGACAGCTATCTACAGAGGAGCTGTGATATCTTCTGAAAGGACAGAAAAGAATTAAAATGAGAAGCCAGGAATTAATAACACTTTCTCTCCTCGGCCGCTCTCCCCCGTATACGTGGAGGCGGAGTGAGCGGACGGCCCCTCAGGATGCGGCTGTCGGGAAAGCCGGGAGACAGCAGGTCCAACGGCAACACGGCCCCTCTCTGGGAGGAGAAAATGGCCTGGACTGAGTCCGCCATGGCCCCACGGAGGTGTTCTTCACTCTGGTGACGGACACAGTCCACAGAAGTGGCTCAGGCCACCAGCCCCTCGTGGAGTCCCACCCCTGACCCGCGTGGTGCTGATGTCTCCCCCCCAGCTAGAGAACATAAAACTCCCTACGACCCCACCCCAACCACACTTGGGGTCACTGCGGTAGTTACTGCTGACGCGGACAGAAGTGTCCCAGACTCAGTTGCCTCTGGACCCCTCAGTGCCAAGAAGACGTACAAGAACAGGCAGGTCCCCAGCGGACAGACGCCTCTGTCAGGCCTGGAGATCCAGCTCAAGTAGAGTTCTCCTTTCAATTTAAGAATATTTTAATTATAGTCTATTAGAAACACACAGAAAATAATTAACATTTCCATACTCACCACCAAAACTTAATATATGTTAATATTTTTCCATATTACATCTAAATGCCTTTATTTTTAAAGATATAAAACCTGCGAAACATATTTTATGGCGCCATGGAGACTTCCACAAACCTCTGTAATGAACACTTTTAATTTAAGCTGCCACTGGGACTCTGGGAATACAGAGTTGTTGGAAGACCAATTTCTCTCCCCCTGATCACTTGAGAGACATTTTGTGAAACCTGTTCACATTCGGTGGCGGTGACTTCTGTGATTCTGCCTCATGTCTAAAGGGCGTGAAGCTCTCGGCGTGGGACAGCTGACCCACAGACCCGAACTGGAGCTCCAGGGAAAGGAAGCACTCTGGACTGAACTTGTCCACATAAATGATGCAGTTCTCGGACCCCAGAAGGCTACTCATGGAGAAAGAGTTCGAATCTTATAAAATCCTTATTTTACACTCAACATCCAATGTAACTGGTCAAAACAGATGTTGCCTCTATGAAACAATGATAAGGCCTACCTCGCCATGTTAAAAAACACAATATAGAAATAAAATATTAGAAATCATAAAATACTGGGCAGCATGTAATTGAAGAGTGAAGTGATTAAACCTACAGAAATCTAAGTTTCTTATATTGTTTAGAAAGAAAGTCAAGATGTGTTTAATTTGGAGTTAATCAAGTTAAAAAAAATGTTGTTACAAATTCTATGAAAACCATCCAAAGAAGTTTTAGATAGTGTATATCTTCCAAATTATTCAAGGACAAAAATGGAATGAGAAAAAAGAAACAAACGAACAAAAGGAAGAAAAAAATTATGGAATAAAACAAACATGTTAGAAATAAATCTAAACATATCAGAAATTACAAAAAATATAAACCTCTAGTTTAAAGACAGATTGCCATGTAAGATTCAATATATTTTTTTAATTGGCCCCCTTTTAAAAGGGATACAGAAAGTTTGGAAGTAAAAGATTGGAAAAGAAGTAACAGGCCAACTACTAATCCAAATAAAGCCAATGACATTAACGTCAGACAGAAGAAGATTAAAGCGAAAGGAGTGCTGGTGCGTAATTCTCCCATTACAATGGAAGTGTTTAATTCACCAGGAATACATATAAATTCCAATCTTGTAATAACTTAATAGTAGATCTCCAAAATAAATACAGTAAAAATGATGGGTATTTTTCAATGAAGAAATTAAAATATCCACCAAGATAGTGAGAGCTTATATCTCTTCTGATAATTGACAGCTCAAACTGAAACTGACTTTTAAAAAATCAGTATGTATATAAATTTTTAAAGATCAGTGTCATAGACAGGACATTCCTGAAAAAATCGTGGTGTTGAATTTTTTTTCTACCAGATATCAGCATTTAGCCATAGCAATGAAAGAGTGTATAACTAACAATGAATTGCAGTAAACCTTTGGTGCAGGATAGAGTCTAAAGAGAGTCATACAAAAACGTGGAAACGAAATACAACAGAAGTACCTTCAATCATCAGAAGATCGATGAACTATTCAATAAAATCTTACCAGAGCATTTGGTTACCCGTATGGGATAACTAATCATGTATGAAAATCAATGAAACCTGTGAAACTTTAAAAGTTTTAGAGCAGAATAAGCAAAATAGCTTTATAACCTTGGTATAGGTCTCTTACTACTAAGAGAAGAAAACTGTCGTTTTAGAAGAAAATATAAATAAAT
>NW_012155429.1:0-1506 GCF_000956105.1 Propithecus coquereli | reverse complement strand
GGCAAGGAAAGAGCACGAGAGGAGAGGAGGGCGACTCTGTGCCCAGAACAGCCCCTTACCGTGCATTCGCTGATGGCATCCACGGCTCTGAGGTCGGTGCAGGGGCAGCTCCCTGCCCACAGTCTAGCAGGGAGAAGGGGCCTCTTTCCTTCAGGCAGAAGTGAGGGCAGAAAGCCCGCTGTCCACTCGAGACAACTTTCTGCCAAGCCTCAGGTCTGGGCATCCTGGGAGCCTCTGGAAAGCTCCCTCCACAGAGGCCCTGGTGGCGTTGGCGCCTTGGCAACCTGCCCGCGTGTGGGTGCGACCGCTCTGCGCACGTAGACACGTTCCCAACTGCATCCGGACCCTACCACGCCAGAAGAGACTTCCAAACACTGCCTCTGAGCGAAGCAATGCGTTAAAACCACTCAGTGTGTGCTTCAGAACCGTCAGAACGCCAGAGCATGTGTTCCTATTTAGCGTCCATCTCACAAGTGAGGAAACTGAGGCTTGGAGAGCCCCTGACTACCACCACCTGCGGAGTGAGGGGCCAGCTCAAGTCCAGTGGCTTCCGCAGCCTGCCCCGGTGCCTCGTCCCCAAGGGACGTGCACGTGCACTGACGCGAGCTGAACCGTAGCATTTGGTTTAGATACAATTTTAAGTTTCCTAAATGCAAATCGCTTGACTGGCAGATCCTAAACTCAGCTGGTTCTCATTTCACATCCCAGGTCTTGAAGAGGATCGAGTCGCAAAGAACCAAAGCAATGGGACTGTTCTCCTATCTGGAAACACTTGAAAGTCGGAGCTGGCCTCCCTCTGATGGATTAAGTGATTGGGAGAGAGAACAGCGGCCACCCTGGATGGGGTCCAGGGGCTGCTCCAAAGGGAGCAAGGCTGGGAGGGGCCCCTGTGTCCGTCAAAGCCTCCCCCTCTGTGCATCCTCAGATAAACGGTGCTGGGACCCATAAATAACGCACACTGGAGCACCTTGCAGCTATGTGCTGGGAAAGTTCTGTCTAATCCTGTCTCCAGGAGAAATGCGGGAGAAAGTAGCAAGAGCACCACGCTAAGGACGGAGCGGACAAGAGCCCGATCTCTGGATGAAGCGGCTCCCCTCAGCCAGGATCTGAGAGCCACGCTGCTCTGCCCATGTTGGTTTTCAGGTTATTTCTAAAATAGCATTTTTCAGAAGGAGCAAAATAAAGAACTTCAAATTTAAAGCGATCAACTGAGTCCTTTTAAAGACACAAATGTTTTTTCCTATAATGGGCAGTTTACAAGTGTGATACCCATTTGTGTCCCTGGTAATTTGTAGGTTGTAGGTCCAGTTCGGGGAATCAGAAGGAAATACGTTTAATAGGGATGGGCAGGCAGGGACTGATGAACAAAAACTTTGCTACGAACCATCATTGTTCCTAGAGGAAGACGGTAATTTTGAACATTTGTTCCATTGAAAGTATCTGTCACATCAATAAAAACGGTCCTCATAAGAAGTTTATCCTGCCTCCCAGGGACGTGTTTGGGAC
>NW_012155428.1:3942-5129 GCF_000956105.1 Propithecus coquereli | reverse complement strand
TACATTTTGATCATTAAATTTTTTGAGATATGTTTTCATGGCTGAACATATGGTGAATTTTGGTTAATATTTTGTATTCTCTTAAAATAATTTGTGTTTCATAGTTTGGCTGCTATTCTGTATTTGTCAATTAGTTCCTCACTTAATAATGTTGTTCGTATATACTGTGTCTTTACTGATCTTTTAATCTATTATTTTCATGAAATTTTATCTTTATTTCTTATAATTTGTTTACTACATAATACAATTGGGTCCTACTTAGCCATAAAAAGGAATGCAATAATGTCTTTTGCAGCAACTTGGATGGAACTGAGGGCCATTATCCTAAGCGAAGTATCTCAGGAATGTAAAAACAAACATCCACGTTCTCACTAATAAGTGAGAGCTAAACAATGGGTACACAAGGGCAAAGGGATGTACAGAACATTAGAAACCAGGAAGGAAAAAGGATAGAAGGGGAGTGAAGGATACAAACTCACCTATTGGGTACAATGAACACTATTTTATCTGATTTTTCTATCAGTTATCAAGAGTTATGTGTTAAGGTCTTCAGCAATGATTAGGGATTTGTCTTTTTTTCCTTTAGCCTTACAACTTAATGTGTTATGCAACTATAGCAATGGTCGCATCATATTTAGATGTGTTATATCATCTGGCTGAACTGACCCTTCTCTCAGAATTAAGTACCATTCTTTATCTTTCGTAATATTTTTGTCTTACATTCTACTTTGCCATACCAGTTTTTCTGTCTGTGATTTATAGTATATATCTCCACATTTTTTTTTTTTTGCATTTAAACTTCTGTGTCTTTATATTTAAAGTGTGTCTCTTGTAAACAGCGTAAAGTTCTTGATTTTGGTCTGTTGGTCTGATATTCTCAATATTCTACTTATATAGTCTATTGCTTTTCATATAAGTACTAATATAAATTCATTTATCCTCTTGTTTGGATGAGTCAAGTATTTGGAGTATTTTATTAATATTATTTCTTCCCTGTTTATTTTTTGTGTGCAGTATACTATCATTATCAGTTATTGTAATCTATAGAATGTAATGTGCATCTTTGGTTTATTACTATCTATTATAACTTTTAGTGTTCTTATTGCTTCTTAAATGATGCAAGAACCATATAAAGTTCAATTCCAGTTACTGCTTCTGTGTTTGCTATTTTTAAAGTTTATTTTACT
>NW_012155428.1:564-1427 GCF_000956105.1 Propithecus coquereli | reverse complement strand
CATAGTAGTCTCTAATGATCCTTTGAATTCCTGCAGTATCAGTTGTAATGTCTCCTTTTTCATATCTGATTTTATTCATTTGGGTCTTGTCTCTTTTTTTCTTAGACTGACTAAAGATATATCAATTTTGTTTATCTTTTCAAAAACCAACTTTTTGTTTTTTTGATCTGTATTTTTTTGTTTCAATTTGTTTTATTTCTGTTTTGATCTTCATTATTTCTTCTCTTCTACTAATTTTGAGTTTAGTTTGCTCTTGTTTTTCAAGTTCTTTAAAATACATTGTTAGATTGTTTATTTGAAGACTGTCTACTTTTTTATGTGGGCACTTAGGCCATAATTTTTCTCTTAGTGGTGTTTTGCTATACCCCATAGGTTTTGGTATAATGTGTTTTCATTTTCATTTGTTTCAAGAAATTTTAAAATTTCTTTCTTAATCTTTCCATTGACCTACTGGTCATTCAGAAGCATATTGTTTAATTTTCATATGTTTGTATAGTTTTCAATGTTCTTCTTGTTATTGATTCCTGGTTTTATTCCATTGTGGTCAGAGAAAATATTTGATATGATTTCAATTTTTTTTTAATTTTTTAAGACTTATTTTGTGGCCTAACATATGGTCTATCCTTGAGAATGATCCATGAGCTTAGCAGAAGAATGTGAATTCTGCTGCTGTTGGATGAAATGTTCTGTAAATGCCTGTTAGGTCCATTTGGTATATAATGCAGGTTATATTTAATATTTCTTTGTTGATTTTCTATCTGGATGATCTGTCCAATGCTGAAAGTGGGGTGTTGAGTTCTTCAACTATTATTGTATTGGAGTCTATCTCTCTTTAGCTCTGGTAATATTTGCTTTATACATCT
>NW_012155428.1:0-514 GCF_000956105.1 Propithecus coquereli | reverse complement strand
TGGTGAAAGTGAGCATCCTTGTCATGTTCCAGATCTTAGACAAGTATGATACTAGCTCTGGGTCTGTCAGATTTGGCCTTTATTGTGTTGAGGCATATTCCTTCTATATCCAGTTTCTTGAGAGTTTTTGTTATGAAGGGATGTTAAATTATATTAAATACTTTCTCAGCATAATTGAAATGATCATATGGTTTTTGTTCTTTGTTCTGTTGATATCATATATCACATTGATTTGCATCTTTTGAACTATCCTTGCATCTCTGAGATGAATTCCATTTGATCATAAGGACTAACCTTTTTAATGTGTTTTTGAATGGCCTATGGTTTTCTTTATTTGTTATATCTTTGTCTGGTTTTCGTATCAGGGTGATACAGGCCTCAAAAGAATGAGTTTGGGAGTATTCCCTCCTCCCCAATTTTTGGGCATAGTGTAAGTTCATTTGGTATTAGTTCTTTGAATGCTTGGTATAATTCAGCAGTGTAGCCATCAGGTCCTGGGTTTTATTTGATGGGA
>NW_012155427.1:13623-14730 GCF_000956105.1 Propithecus coquereli | reverse complement strand
CAGAGTCTTGCTCTGTTGCCCAGGCTAGAGTGCCATGGCGTCAGCCTAGCTCACAGCAACCTCAGACTCCTGGGCTCAAGCGATCCTACTGCCTCAGGCTCCCGAGTAGCTGGAACTACAGACATGCGCCACCATGCCCGGTTAATTTTTCTATATATATTTTTTAGTTGTCCAGCTAATTTCTTTCTATTTTTTTAGTAGAGATGGGATCTCGTTCTTGCTCAGGCTGATCTCAAACTCCTGAGCTCAAAGGATCCACCCGCCTTGGCCTCCCAGAATGCTAGGATTACAGGCATGAGCCACCACGCCCGGCCCAACTGGCTTTTTATTAGGGAAACCTAGGATCACGGCTAACCAAACCATATGGACCACTGTGTGATCTTCAAAGGTGGAAAGGAGTCATAACAGAGATGCTGTTTAACATGAAATTATCATCAAGTTAAATACAGATTGGAGATTATATCAATATTCATTTAAAAAACAATTGTTGAGAATCTATTATGTTTAAAAATTTTTACTAGACATATAGAGGTAAACATACATATCCCTGTATTATATATGTTCTTAATGAATTAACAATCTGTTGGAAATTTTTACGGTATAAAAGCTATTGGTTCTAAGAGTATGAGAATTTGGGGTGAAGACAGAGCCAGTCCTTACCAAGAGTTTCCATGGGAACATACAGTTATTATACACCGGGAAATTAAAACTTTCACTTGAGTATTAGCTCTTCATGTTCTTAATCACCAATGTAGACCTCTTCAACAAATTAGAAGAGGTACCCTTTCGCTCGCTTCCCCAGATACCCAATACCCAGATACCCAAACCAATTTTTTTTTTTTACATTCCACCATCTGACCCCATGGGACATAAGTCTAAAGAACCTGTAGTGTCTCCTCTAAACAAAGTTTCCTTAATCCCTTTATTTTAGATTCAGTAAACTCTTCTAATTCATAAAAGATTATCTTTTTCCTACCACACATATCCTATCCCTGTACAGTCTATAGGTTTTTTCTTCAAAATAAAATTTTGAAAATTTGCAAAGATGAACTTCTATTTCTGATAAATACATTAACACTTTATTTTGAGAATATGGAGTTTTCAAAT
>NW_012155427.1:10695-11968 GCF_000956105.1 Propithecus coquereli | reverse complement strand
AGCCTAAATCTAAATTTTTAAATCTTGAGATATGATAGGCATTTATAAAGGTTTACATAGAACATTTAAAATTGGTCTTTCTGATTCACTTTAAAACCATTTAGCTTTCAGAGGCATAGGTTAGGGCTGTGCTGCATTAAATAGAGAAACAATCCATCAAGGAATAAAATCTGCTGTGGGAAATAATTAATAATAGGATATCTTGGACAGTATCTTATTAAAATAAGGACCTTGCAATCAAAAGGAAATATAAGTTAAAATTCATCCTATATGGAGAAATATATAAAATTGAACTAATGAACTGAGATTGGATTTTAAAGAGAAAGATTTTTTTTTTCTTTTAAATTCAGGTGGAAAAGTATGATTGTAAAGTATTTATAGAGTGTTCTGTATCCTGACTCGGAGGACCCTCCAGGAAATAAGTAATTGTGATCTTTTCCTCTAATTGAGATCTAGTTTGCCTTTATTCCAATAAATTAGGCTGTGCTTTGCATTATTTTAAGTGCTCCAGTGAACATACGCATTTTCAAATTTCAAGTGAATTCTCCTGAATGCATTGTCATGAAGATACCTTGATGCTGCAGTTCAGTATTTTGCACAGAAGCTCAACTTATATATACACTCAACTTAGTCTCTCATTAAAGAAAGTTTCAGGCAAGAAAATAAACATTTACTCATCATTATTGTGGGTTAAATATATTTTTTGAACTATTAGCTCTATTTATGTTTCTAACATAGCTGTATCCCAAAATATATTAAAGATGTTTTAATGGAAATTAAAAAAATAAACTGCATTACTTGATGTATAAGTAATTTGAAAATTATAGACACTGCAAATATGGGCATGACAGGTGACGTGAACAAAGAAAAAACTTCCAGTACTTTAATAAACTAGTGGCAGTGAAATGACGTCGATGCTAGTAGTTTTTAAAAATGGAATATTTTAAAAAATTGAATTTGAAAATTAAAGATTGTCTCCTAATTTTGGATTGTATACACAAAACAAATAAGATTTGCATCTACAACCAGATTCCCAGGTGTTGCAAGCATATGGAAAGACACTGTTGAAATCTGTGGAAAGCCACATAGACTTAGCATAATGAAATCCTACCACTCTAGTGATGATATCCAGGTTGGAGTATAGTAGCCGTCCTCAAACAATTTAATTCCATTACCATTTATACTCTTAAAATTATTGAAGAGCTAAGAGTGACTTTGTTTATGTGAGTTATATTTCCCTAGATTTATAAATTAGAAATTAAAAGGGAGAAAT
>NW_012155427.1:0-380 GCF_000956105.1 Propithecus coquereli | reverse complement strand
ATTGAAAATCAAACACTTAACTGGAGTATTTTTATACAGGTCTTCTAATGTCTATTATTGTTAGATTAATGCAGAAAATTTTATCTTTTTGACTGAAATGACATTAATAGTACTACCACTTCACTCGCTTTTCTTGGAATCAAGTTTACTTTTTGAAAAATACTGATTCATTGTAGGGTTTCTTTAAAAATTACAAGTATATTTTTTTCAAAAGTAAGTGTATACTAGAAGATATTTAGTGTAAACCTACACCAATTTAATAAATATTTTCCCCCAAAATTGTAGTCCCTTTGATAAATAGGTGTTACTTTCATTCTTATATTTAAGGACACTTAATAAACCTATTAAACTACATTGTCGATTTTAAATGTAATGAATAA
>NW_012155426.1:12503-13525 GCF_000956105.1 Propithecus coquereli | reverse complement strand
CTACCGTGTGATCCTCAACATTTCCATGTTCAGTTTGCTCACCCATAAAAGGAGAATGACTTCAAAGGCTGTGCCAATTAAAACTTGAGTGGATCTCAATTTCATATATACCAGAGTTGAATCTTGCTATCCCTCTAGTAGATGATTGAAGGGGACAAAAAAAAAACACCCTAAATTTTTGTTTTACTACATGTCCTAGAAGTGGGAGAAGATAAATATTTAAAATAAAATATTAAATCAGGTGTGTCATACCAGCAGCTATTTAGGCCCGATAAATGGTAACATCCACATAGCTATAAAATTCTTAGCAGAACGCTTTGAGTGCCAAGTGGTGACACAACCCTAGTCCTTCTCGTTCTGTGTGGTTTTCCCTTTGACACAGCTTGAGAGTATTTCTCTGCCCAAGAAGGGAGAAGAGTCTTATTAATTCCTATCTGAAGAAAGATATATCTAAGAAACCTGAATATTTTAGGCCAAGTTAAATCTTGAGAACAGTGTGGCACCTGGATGTAGAATCTCTAAAATCGAACCTGCTGAGGCCTCTAAGGGATCTTGGTCTTGAATCTTCTCTTCTCGAACCACAGAAACTTCCTCTTCTCAGATACCCTTGAAAATAGCCTCTGAAGTCCATCAAGTAGCCAGTGTTCTCTACTAAGTCTCAGTTTGACTCACCAAATCGACCCATGTTGCCTCTTTTAAGCTACTAAATGTGGCCTTCTGTCCCTAATCCATAGAACCTGCCTCCTTTTCTCAGGTGACATCTGTCTCTGAATTTCCCAAATTTAATCCTGTTGGTACTTTAGCATCTCGCCAATGAGTGCCAAAGTCTGTGTAGTCCCATGACTACTTCTCGTGTCCTAGATGTTCTCAGTCATGTTACACAAGGTTGCCAAATCACATCGATTTACATTGCTACCTGTGTGATTTGGAAGTAAGTTTAATTTGTCAAAAGGTTAGATAATTTGGAATTTCTTAAAATATTTGTCGGCAAGTAAAAGATATATGTATATATATTATATGTA
>NW_012155426.1:426-893 GCF_000956105.1 Propithecus coquereli | reverse complement strand
ATCCCACTATGATGGCTTCATAACTTCATCCAACTCTATTTACCTCCCCCAAAATTTAAAATTTAAACCCAATGTAAATTTAAAAATTCAACCCCCATGTAAATACCATTATATTTGTGTTAAAGCTTTAACATACGAATTTTGGGGTGGACAAAAACATTCAGTTAATAACATTTGAACATCATTTGAGGTAACCTATGTGAATGAAGTCCAACTTCATTCTTTTGTCATGTGGATATTCAGTTGCCCCAGCACCATTTGTTGATGAGACTATTCTTTCCTCATTGAATGATCTTGGCACTCTTGTCAAAAATCAATCGATTAGAGATGATTTGAGTTACTTATAAACTCTAAATTTTATTCCATTGATCTATATGCTCATCTTAATGCTGGTACCATATCATTTTGTTTATTGTAGCTTTACAGTAAGTTTTGAAATTGGGAAGTGTGAGTGCTTCAACTTTGTT
>NW_012155426.1:0-376 GCF_000956105.1 Propithecus coquereli | reverse complement strand
CTGCTCTAAATTGATTTTCAATCAACCAATCAACCATCCTAATTGATCACATTTGTTGAGATAAGTCTATTGTATATTTTAATAGTTTACATTTTCCTAATACCTTCATATATTTAAAAATATAACTACTGCATTAGTGAGAAATATTATGTTTGTTACTATTGATATGAGTTGACAACCAAGACTTCACTGTGCTAAATGATTTTACTCTGCTAAGAATTTACAGTCTTTACTCCACATTTTCTGCCTTTGATATTCAAAGAAGATACATTTCATGTATCAACCGTGGCCATCTCCTCCCACCTAAGCTTTGAGAGGCAGCAAATAGGAAGGGAAGAAGCTAAGGATCTGGGTTCAGGTTCTAACTCTGAACTCA
>NW_012155425.1:20199-20866 GCF_000956105.1 Propithecus coquereli | reverse complement strand
ATCTATTCTCTTACTAAAGCTGGATTGCTTACTATAATGTCCTCTAAAACGAATCTATTATATCTAATTTAAATTCTGCAACTTTCCTCTCTAATTGACCAATATCCCTGGGTGCAGAGATTAGTAGATAACCACTTTTAAAAATTCTTTATCCTTCAGACAAACTGTGGTCTTAGTATATTTCAAGTCTCCAGTATTCCTGAACACAGATATGTATACTTCTTTCACGAAAGTCTTACAGTGTCATCTTACACAGGGAAACAATATTTATATTGCCATTCTGAGAGGAGAAGACTCCTAACTGAGGCCCCTATGGTGTTGAATAAGCAGAGAAATAATCTGGGGAAATCTGTACATGTATTGCAATTTTGACAGCAGAACATAAAAAGTTTTGGTATCAGGATTTAATTATTCACTCCCTTACATCATGAAAAAGACACTAGACAAGTTGTTAAATATGTGAATTTCTGATTTAGTCTACATTCTTACTACTATGAATGAGACTTAAAGATGCCTCAGTACATGCCCCATTACTAAGTATGTTTCAATTAAGGAAGATTGAGTCTTTATATATCTTTGATACTAGCATACAACGTGAGCCTAGGGCCTGTGGACACCCAAAATAGGATTGATATCTTATGGAAGAAATAGTTGGTGAAAAAAATCA
>NW_012155425.1:13866-15411 GCF_000956105.1 Propithecus coquereli | reverse complement strand
GAGAACTAGAAGCTGATCTGGGGATTCTAAAAACTACTGTGTCTGAGATTTTGATGCAGGATCTTGGCATGAAACATGTTGTGGCAAAATGCATTCCACAGCTTCAGCTACCAGAGCAGAAGGAGCATTGTGCTACATTTGCTAATGACTTGCTCCAAACCACTACCAATGAACCAGATTTCCTCAAGAAAATTATAACTGGAGATGAATTATGGGCCTACAGGTATGATGTAAAAATGAAAGCCCCGTTGTCCTGACGGAGGTTGCCTGGTTCTCCACACCTAAAGAAGGCACGGCAAAGACATAGCAAGATCCAGACCACGTTCACTGTGGTTTTTGATTGGGAAGGTATTGTCCATCACAAGTATGCTCCTCCAGGCCAAACAATTAATAAGGAGTACTACTGAATGTTCTTCGTTGGTTGAGAGATCCAATGTAATGAAAACTGCCACACTATGGGCAACTGGTGATTGGCATCTTCATCACGACAATGTGCCTGTCTGTGCATCATGTCTCATGCAGAGTTTTTTGATGAAACATAAAATCACCCAGATGACTCAGCCCCACTGCAGGCCATATTTGGTGCCCTGTGACTTCTGGATTTTCCCAAAACTAAAACCATCTTTGAAAGGGAAGAGATTTCAGACCATCAATGAGATTCAGGAAAACACGATGAGGCAGCTGATGGGGATTCCAACAAAGAATTTTGCAGAGTGGCAGAGATTGTGTTATTTAAACTTCTTATTAGACATGGAATCAAGAATTCAGCATGTCCTCAGGGTCATAGCACATTCTGCTCTACACATCATATGAAATCACAGGATATCAGACTGACTGCCTGCATTTCTATAAACAAATTTAAAGCCAGACCAACCAACAGCATAAAGACATTCAAATTTAGAAAAGTTTATAGGAACGAAGTTTCTTGGCCCCCAAAAGGTTTGCTGAAAAATCACTCACATGAGGCAGATTAATCAACAGGAGAAAACACATACAAATTTATTTAACATGTATACACAATAGCCTCCAGATGAAGACCCAAAGATACAAGGGACATTGTCTATTTTTGCGTTTAGGTTCAAAGTATGAGCAGCTGTGTAGAAATATGATTGGGCAGAAAAGATACTATCTAATGCTAACAGACTGAGTAGGGAAATACAGAAAGACCTATCTAGATTATTTGTGACCGCTTTGAGCATGTATTTCTTCCTTCTGGGTGTGGGGTAGGACCCTCTCTTATGACCTACAGTCAAACAAGGTAGGTCGGATAATTTCTTTATGGCCAGTTTATATACAGAATAATTTTAGGTTTTATGGCTGGCTTTCAGGAAAAGGGGTTCTGGCTTTGTGACCACCTTGGGGGAGGGATTTTAGTTTCTACAGCTACCCTCAGGGAAGAATGGAATGGGGAGGCAGGAGGACAGGAGAAGATCAGAGAAAACCTTTGCTTCTGAGCCTTCATTTTGAGCCTCATGAGCTTCATCAAGTTCATATTCTGGTCTCCCACCTCATCACTTAAAATGCCAGTGAAAAATACTCTGTTAG
>NW_012155425.1:0-636 GCF_000956105.1 Propithecus coquereli | reverse complement strand
AAAAAAAATACTATAGAGGAAAAATTACCAGGGTAAGGAGAGAGTTTTGGGGAAATAGGAATAATTTTTTTCAATAGAGTTGTCAAAGAAAGCCTGTTTGAAGATGGCAATATTTGAGCACAGAATTAAGTGAAATGAAACTATAGCCATATGAATATCTGGGCATAAGCTTTTTAACCTGAGGGAAGATCAAGTAAAAATCCTCAGGAGAAAAGTGATAGGCATATTCTTTAAAAAAAGGTACAGAATATTTGAAAAGGACTATGACTAGTTTGGTATGAGATTCTTAGAGTTACCCAGGGACCAGGAAAACTAGGGTCTTAAGGGGACCTTGTTAAGTACTATGAATGTTGTTCTACATATGGTTAAAGACCATGCAAAGATTTTGAGTAGAAGAATGACAGTCATTTTAAAAGGAATACTTTGAAATGATAAATGTCACTAATCATTAGGAAAATGCAAATTAAAATCACAGTGAGATAACACCTTATCCCAGTTAGAATAGCTTTTATTAAAAAGTCCAATAACAACAGATGCTGGCATGAATGCAGAGAGAAAGGAACACTTATACACTGTTGGTGGGACTGCAAATGAGTACAGCTCTGTGGAAAACAGTATGGAGACTTCTCAAAAAAC
>NW_012155424.1:12314-13112 GCF_000956105.1 Propithecus coquereli | reverse complement strand
AACTGCAATATGTCTACTTCAGGAGATCACAGATCATTCAACTTTCAACATGATTTAATCAAGCATCAGATTTGAACTAAAAATTAGAGTGCCCATTTTTTTTATGTTTTGTAAAAGTATAAAGGTAAAATAAATTTACTCTGCAAATATTGGGGAAGTGGGACATATGGAAGCCCTAGTGACACGCCTGACATTGCCTCCGAGCCAAGTGGTGAGCATTGGCGTAGAATTCTTGCTGTTATCACAGTTTGGGGACGGGATTGTAGATAGAATCCGAGGAGAGACTGAATCAGAGAGGAGTGTTTCAATTTGTCCCGGCTACAAGGCCTGGATGGGTCTTTACAGATCCTTCGCATCGTTAGAAGGTCCGGGCAGCCCCTGCCGCTCTGTGGTCTAGATACTGGTTCCCCCAAATGCCTGGAGCCCTCTCGCCCGGACTGGGGGTGAGCCCCGTGCGGCCCGTGGATGGAGCTGCCGTGCAGGGAGTGGCTCGGGGCCGGGCCCACCTGCTCTGTGCTAGTGGGCAACCGCAGCGCGCCTGTTCTCAGAAGCTCATGTGGACAGACCCTGCACTGTAAAGGACTCTAATACGGTCATGATCTCTTGATATTGCAAGAGGGGGAAGACTTCTCATGGTGTGCGATTTCCTGACACTCGGTGTAACCCAGAGTGTACACTGAGCGTGTGTGCACACTCGTGTGAGAGAATCGTAGAAAACTAACCGTAAGCAAATCGTTTCTTGACAGTCATCCCGTGTAGCTCCAAATACAGGTTAGGAGGTTCTTCTCCAGGGACCCT
>NW_012155424.1:470-814 GCF_000956105.1 Propithecus coquereli | reverse complement strand
TGTCCCCGCCCACTCCACCTTGTCCCAGCCCACCCCGTCTTGTCCCCGCCCGCCCCGTCTTGTCCCCAGGCCGCCGCTGGAATTGGGAGCCTTGCGTGATTTCCGGGCCGGCGAAGCCGAGGTCAGAGCGCAGACGGCTTTGCAGGCGCCCCCGAAGGCCTGTGCGGTGCTGGGGGTTCGGGCCCACCGTGGCACCGGGGACTCCCAAACAAGCGTCGTTTACGCCCTGCCCTATGACCCGCAGGGGCCTGGATCTGCAAAGAGACTGCAGCTGCCGTCCCCAGACCCCCAGACACACAGTCAGCAGAGGGCAAGATCAGAAGGAAGCCAGGCGCTATGGGTGA
>NW_012155424.1:0-420 GCF_000956105.1 Propithecus coquereli | reverse complement strand
GGGTTCCCGTGGGGTGGTGGCACCTTTGAATCTACAGGCACCTCCACTCCATCTCGACCAGAGACCCTCCGCTTAGACGTACTAGACTCAGCGCACTGGGATTCCTGTGTAAGATTTCTTTTGGAAAAAATATTTCAGTGCTTTGAGAAGTTTGAAAGCCATTATCACAAGCCAATACTAGGTCATTTTTGCCCAAGGAATACTTGTTTAATCCCACTGAATCTAAGACTTTGAAAAGAACTAAATAGTGACCTTCATCAGAAGGAAAAAGCTTACTTCTTTTTAACATGAAGTCTAAATAGGGAAGACGGGGTATGGTGTATGGGTCACAAAATCCTATCTGAAACAGAAACATCGACTTACATTCAACTCAAGAGGTGAGGAGAGGGAGGAGATAATCATAAAAACTTTTAAAATATA
>NW_012155423.1:5815-6192 GCF_000956105.1 Propithecus coquereli | reverse complement strand
GGTATAGAGCTATTGCCCCTATCAGCTATAATTTTGTATCCTGTAACAAATCTCTCCCTATTTCCCCTGACCCCTGTACCCACTACATTTCCCAGTCTCTAGTATCTCCTGTGCTACATTTTGCTTCTGTGACATCAACTCTTTCTAGATACTACATATAAGTGAGAACATGTGATGTTTAACTTTCTGTTCCTGGCTTACTTAACATAATGTCCTTCAGTTCTATCCATGTTTATATTTTGACATTTAGTAAGATTTATTTTATTATTCTCTAGATCACACATATACATGCTTGGGTTCCCCAACAGGACTGTTATTAATAGTGTAGAAAGGTCGGAAAGAAATTTGTATACTGTATTTCCTTTTTATCCCTATCA
>NW_012155423.1:3725-4169 GCF_000956105.1 Propithecus coquereli | reverse complement strand
GGTGATTTATCTTAAAACCTAGTTTGATTACAAATTGTTTCCAAAATCCCCCTTTTACTTATTACAATAGAATTCGAAACAGGGAAGAAGGCGCAACATGAGGCATTCATTTTCACAGGGGCTATTTCAGTCCCGAGGAGGTAAAAATGGGTTCACGGTTGTTTTAGTCTCTTTGGGCTACTACAACAAACACCATAAATCCAATGGCTTATAAACACCAGAAATTTGTTTCTCACAGTTCTGGAGACTGGGGAGTCTGAGACAGAGGTGCCAGCAGATATGGTGCCGGGTGAGGGCCCACTTTTTCGCAGACAGCACCTTCTTGTTACATGGTAGAAGCAGCGAGGGTCTCTCTGAGGAAGACTATTTTATAAAATCACTACTCCCATTTATGCGGACTTCATGACCTAATTGTCTCCCAAAGACCCACCTCCTAATACTATC
>NW_012155423.1:0-390 GCF_000956105.1 Propithecus coquereli | reverse complement strand
ATGTATACCAAATACCTTTATCTTTATTTTTTATTACCTGTATTCTTCACTCCATTATTATAAGAAATTTTTTCAATATGTTCACCACTGTATTCCTGTGTCGTAGAATAACGCTTGGCATATTAAAGGCATTGAGTGCATACTTTTTGTATAAGTAAATGAATAAATAAAGGGATGGGTCTCAGTTTTTATATCCATAATGAAAAACTTGTTCTTTATCACTAACAGATCATTGATACGTCTAAAAGGAAATCTATAAACTTATCTGCTTAGAAAAATGCAAATATACTATTAGTGCAATTTCTCGTATATTTTCAGAGGATTCATTGACATCTCAAGACCCATAGAGTAGTTTCCACAGAATTCAGGATATAAATCTATTGGCTCATT
>NW_012155422.1:5618-6718 GCF_000956105.1 Propithecus coquereli | reverse complement strand
TTTACACTTCACTTCATTTAGTTTTAAAAGATCTGTGTATTAAAGAGATTAGTTATAATTTTGATTTGTCATATAAGGAAATTGAAACATGGAAAAATTGACTAGTTGCTTCTAGGTGTGGGGATTACTTAAGAGTAGAACTAGAACACGTTCTCTCACCATGATCCTTGGGGTCTTCCCTTCATAGAATTCTTTTTTTCTACAGAACTAAAAATAAACTCAAATTTTGGCCACCAGTGAGGAGTTTTAAGTTCTATTTGTCTCATAAAAATGCAACCAAAATACAATAAAATATTCCATGTAAAAACATTTTCAAAGAAAAGATAAAATAGAAATAATAATTTATTATTAAATAGTACGGAATAACTCATATAGCCCAATATTTCTCTTTATGAAGCAGTGAAATCAACATAATATATAGGGGCTTTGTAGCCTAATTGTTAAATCCTTAGATCTTAGGAAGATTATGTCTCTTATATTGCTTACCCATGCAGACTCCTGGTTAAATCCTGAGTTTTATTATTGTCAAGTTTTTAATTTCATAATTTTAAAATGAAACACAGCCAAGATAAAAGAAAACTAATAATATTTACAAAAGCCTAACAAATATATTACCTCAATGGCCTAATATCAGGAATTCCAATAATTTTCACTTAAAGTACACAGAAAGTTTATTTTTTTATATTTTACTTTGAATAGTTATTGGATTACTCATGGTTACAAATATTTCTATATACTCTGCTATAATTTGAAATACTGATCAATGAATTTACTGTCCTCCTCTATTCCTAGTATTTGGTGAAGTTGCTTATTATTTTAGAATATTGAAATTAAATGGACAGAATTTGAGGCTCCAAATGTGTCATTTATGTTGAAGTAATCAGTAGGGGAATACTATTTTAATTAAAAAAATTTGTTAAAATTAAAGTTTGTTTTGCCAGCAAATTATATAGAGAGAATTGAAGCAAATTTTGAAAGTTGAATGGTTTTCTGTAATTTAATGTCAACATGATGATGTTTATTCATCATCTGTTTGTTTCACTATATCCCATGTAGGTATTGTATATATTAAATAAATATATGGATTCTGTTTAAATAAT
>NW_012155422.1:3534-4038 GCF_000956105.1 Propithecus coquereli | reverse complement strand
AACCAAGGTCAAGTCCAGAATTCTAGCTACAAGGAATTTTGTGAAGTGTATATTTTAGCTTCTCATCCATCCTGTACTTAGAATTAACCACCTCCCCCCATTTGGTAAAATTCTTTGCTGTTGACATCTTGAAATTCTTAAGAATTGAACAAGAAGCCCAGCATTTTTATTTTGCATTGGAGCCCCAAAATTATGGACCTGGTACTGTCAACACTTTATACAGATCCGAAATGTTACCAGGTTCTAATATGGCAAGGGCATTTATTATGGTTTTCTTCTGTTACTCATCTCCCTAAATTCCAAATTCATGGATTCTGTTGGTTATTTCATTCCTTGATGCTGATTATTGGCTGAATTACAGTGTGTAACACCATCCCAGATTCCTAGACTTGGAGATCTGCCAGCGTCCACTTATTACCTTTGTCTGGAGTTCCATGATTCTCCTAATATCCAGAGACTCTATCCTTTACCCATAGCCATACTATCCCAAAGCTGAAAAAGTCC
>NW_012155422.1:0-376 GCF_000956105.1 Propithecus coquereli | reverse complement strand
TTTAATCCTAATTAGCAAGTTATAGAACCTAGTCTGATTTTCCTTCTCTATAAAGATAGAGGATTCAGTGTATATTGTCTTCTATTTATGTGTTGTCTTTCGCTACTGTAAGTTTGACAAAAGTGGTCTCTTTAACTTCTTGAAGTCTATTTTTCTCATGTGTAATGACCCACTTAATATCTACCTTTATAGATTACACCTGTTCTTTCCAAGTTTCATCTGCCCTTTTCTGAGAATGTCCTCTGCTTGTGGAACTGTTCAATAGTTTGTGAATTTAGCCAATGATAATACTTCTGCTTATAAGTGACAACTGTGAACAAATTAATATATCTAACTCTCAGTTTCTTGTTACAAATATGGTAATGCATATCAATAA
>NW_012155421.1:12824-13320 GCF_000956105.1 Propithecus coquereli | reverse complement strand
CCCAGTCCACAGCTTCGCCCGCCTGGCCGCTGGGGGCCCTTCTGGGATGAGGGTGGCGGCAGCAGTCCTCCTCCGTCCTCGCCCGTCTGCGCGATTGCAGGCCGACGAGGAAAGAGCCTCCCATTCTGGGCCAGGGCAGCATCGCCCGACCTGGGCCTCCACGTGGCTGTCCCCGCTTCGGCCGGGCCAGCCCTTGCGTGTTCCCATGATCTCTCTCAGGGCCTAAGCTGCTCCAGTCACTCCCTAGGGACACACCTCTGCTCGGGGAGGACAAGCACAAAGTTCTGGGTGGCGCACCCTCGGGGGTGGGGGGTGCCGCTGGGGCACACCGAGGGCCTCGGTGGTGATGACGTGGCTCTATGTCCCCTGCTTGGCCGTGGGAACACGGTGTTTGCTTCATTATTTTTTACAATATTTACTTTACAGGTTTCTTTTCTCTCCACTGTACTTAGGGTTAATATTTTAATTCATCATGGAATAGCGTAGAAATTCTGTG
>NW_012155421.1:0-879 GCF_000956105.1 Propithecus coquereli | reverse complement strand
TTGTGTCCCCAGCCCTGGCCCAGGGCCCTGCCTTGAGTCCATCCTGTGATGCGAATGTGCCTTCTGCCTCAGGGGCTGTTGGCACCTTGTCTTTGTGCACCTTGGGCTCCTGTCCCTTGGTCCCTGCTCCCTTGCACCTACGCGCTCCCATCAGTCTGGGTGCTCTCCTGGCCCCGTTTCCAGTTTGCTGCACCCCGGCCTGGTGCCCGAGCCCTTTCCACCACCCGCAAGCCAGGGCAGGGGCTGGGGACAGGGTAAGGCTGGATCGAGGGACAAGCCCAAGTATGTGAGCTGCACACATGCACCCCCCCACACACACTATGCCACACAGACCACACACAACAGACACACCATGCCACACAGACCATGCGCAACACACACACACCATGTCGCACAGACCACGCGCAACACACACACACGCCATGCCACACAGACCACACACAACACACACACACCATGCCACACAGACCACACACAACACACACACACCATGCCACACAGACCACACACAACACACACACACCATGCCACACAGACCACGCACAACACACACACACCATGCCACACAGACCACGCACAACACACACACACCATGCCACACAGACCACACACAACACACACCATGCCACACAGACCACACACGACACACACACCATGCCATAGAGACCACACACAACACACACACCATGCCACACAGACCACACGCAACACACACACACCATGCCACACAGACCACACGCACACTCCACATTCTACACCGGCCCCCAGCCTTCGTCTGCCCCAGCTAGCATCACGGCCAGGGAGAAGCCCCCTACCCCGGCAGTGGGTTTGTGTCCACCATCCTTCGAGGGCCTCCCCCTGCCCAGTGGACGCTCACCT
>NW_012155420.1:2405-3232 GCF_000956105.1 Propithecus coquereli | reverse complement strand
TGCATCAGCACAATCAGTGTAGACGGTATCAGAGAGGAAATGGAAACAAACTAGTACCCCTTGAGGTCAGTGACGTATCTGAGCAGTCCTGCGCCACTATGCACTCGTCATGTACATGAGAGAAATATGCACGTTGTATCCTGATACTACCCAACAGGCTTTTCTTGGTAGACCTGAACACGAACTAACACCGACAGAAGATAGTGCCTTATTATATTTCAATTGTGTCAACGTGAAACGAGGGAACATCACCTGAAAACCAACCTCACTGTACCTATTTCCGCCACTCACAACCCACTTTCTAGTCTAGACAGGCTGGGTGAAAGCAGAACACAGGCTGTAAAAGAACACGGACATTTCTATCCCAAGAACTGGGCAGAATGTTTTAGGCCAAAATGTCCAATGCGTCTGGACGTCCAATCGCTCCCTCCCTTTCCCAGCGCCCCGGACAGAGCAAGGAGGACATGACCAGACTGACTGATGGCAGGAGTGGAAATAAGAGGGGTCTGTGCCACCTGTGGGTCAGCTTTCCTGGAAGGCCTCCCACCTACCGCAGACATAACCTCAGTTGGGGTTGCACTTGCATCGGGACACGGGGGTTAGGCACACAACTCCTTGGGAAACTGGGATTGTGGGTAAGTGTGGCACACACCTTGCTCATTCTGCTTGTATGGTCTCCCAGAGGCATCTTCATTTCAAGCATCTACTCTGACACGTGACATTTTACAGCTGTGCCCACAAAATTTAACTCATCCACGACCCATCTACTTCCCACTAAAGCTGATCGAGGTCTCAAAATCTACGACTATCTCAAACTCCAAACAGCA
>NW_012155420.1:2043-2355 GCF_000956105.1 Propithecus coquereli | reverse complement strand
AAAACAGAAGACTCATTCAGTGTAGGAATTATATATTTGAATGTGTTATTCCTTCACAAAAATTGAATAGAAAAAATTCAAAATGATTTGGAACTAGATAATAAGTTACAGGACATATTTTAAGAAGATAAGTCGTTCTGAAACCTACTCTAACAAAGCAAAACTCACAAAATAATCAAATTATGTTAAACAGAAAATACTGCCTAAAAATGAATCAAAGCCACTCACAATAGAAAGTTTGCAGAAGTCCATTTGGATGATTTCACTAACGAATGAGAGGTAAACATTTTCACAACAGACCTCTGAGGGTGT
>NW_012155420.1:0-373 GCF_000956105.1 Propithecus coquereli | reverse complement strand
GGGTACAAAGTTTGACTTTGTCAAGATGAAACATCCTCTGGGGATGGATGGTGTTGGCAGTTGAGCAAAGACATACATGCACTGGATTCCAGTGAGCTACATACTTTGAATAAAGTCATAAATTTCATAGTATGGGTATTTCACCAAATATTTAAAAAAGAGTTGTCGGACTTACATATTATAATATCATAGGTAAACTGTACACATCTAAAGATAAGAAATAATCACTTTTATGATATATAAGCATCAAATCAGTTCTTAAATAAGGTTTTAGAAAATATAACACTAATTAATGGATGATTTATTCAAAGACAATTGACATAAAAACACCAAAATAAGGCATGAGAATTTTTTGTAAATAATTGAGAAAACT
>NW_012155419.1:82903-83216 GCF_000956105.1 Propithecus coquereli | reverse complement strand
ATCTGGTGAATCTATCTTTTCATGAATTTTTATTACTCTCTTGAACATGTTTACTATAGTTATTACAATGTCATTTTCACGTAACCCCAATATGCGTATAATGTATAGATCTATTAATATTTTATCCTCATGATTTTTGTCCCTATGATCCTGTCTTTGGCCGTGATTTTTTATTTCTTATTGAATTCTAGACATTGGATTTCTAAAATAGTGTAGAGACTCAAATGATATTTTCATATGTTATTTTCTGTATCTACAGAAGTCCCATCCTTCATTTCACTATACATTTAAAGTGGTGTCTGATCATTTTAGT
>NW_012155419.1:78348-79126 GCF_000956105.1 Propithecus coquereli | reverse complement strand
GTAACTTCCAAATGCTTCTGTAAATACAGTGTCACATTATCCCTGTAATAACATATACTCAATTATCAAAAATGGCACAGTCTGTTAAAAAATTTTTCCTACTTGTTAGGTAACACTAACAAGTGCAGAGAAAAGTGTGAGGCATTTTAATATGACTGTTCTACAAGATGGGCCTTTTTCTAACACAGGGGTAGGTTTTCAAGAACCAACTTAAAATGTCTCTATCTACATTACACGAGATACCATTTTCTTCTTGAATAATTCCAAAGGTTTATTCCCTTCAATAAATGTTTTTTCGAGTACTTACCATGTCCTTACTCTATGCATGTGGATGTCCTGCATCATAATGGACTTTACAATACTATTACAGACAAAAACACATATCAAAAATTACTTTTGCAAATATATAAAAAACGATTTATAAAACCTGACTATCTCCACAATAGGATACAAAACATTATTATGAACTGAAAAATATTCCATGTGTTATGGGATATTTACAAAATAGCCCAAGTGCTATGCAGGAAAGAGTGAAGAGCTGATACCACAGGGAATGAGAGGAAAAAGGAGCCTGTTTGGTTGGATAAATGTCTGTGGACAAATAAGAAACTGAGTGCAGTTACTAAGCACTAAAGTTACTCTTCTAATGAAAGGGATTATTGGTTGTGAAAATATTAACTCACCTATAATTTTAAGAAACTCATTTTGGCAAGTTTATCACAGGGTATCAAACCATAAGAAGTCTTAACTCACAACTTGAATTCAGGATAATAAAATA
>NW_012155419.1:75465-76053 GCF_000956105.1 Propithecus coquereli | reverse complement strand
CAAGACATATGGCTCTGAATCCTTGTTTTACCATTTAATAATTATATAAAGTACTTAATCACTCTGAGGTTTAGGTTTTCTCTTTTGTCTGTATGTATAATAATAATTCCTACCTACCTCATAGGGTAGTTACAAAATTTAAGCATGAAAGTGCTTGTAAAGCACTTTTCTTGGCACATAATTGTTCAGTGAATATTAGTTATTACTTTTAATATCATTAGCTATTAATAGTGCAAATCACTACCATCTCATGGCTAGATCACTGCAACTACCTCCTAATGATAATTTCTCTAATTCCATCTTCCCTTCACATAGCTATTCTTTATATTGCGGTATAATAATATTTTAAAGACATAAATGTAAGCACATCACTCCTCTTCCCAATGGCCACCCATCATTTTCAGCGTAAATCCCAAACCTGGATGCCTAAGCCTTACTTGACATGTCTCCTGATGATTACATCAGCTTTTTACTTTAACTCAAAGTTGAGCTTTAGCATGCCTAAGAATTACTAAAAAGTATTTTAAAACTGATCCTAGGATACACCCACAAATTTTAATTTAGTATATCCAGGGTGTGAGTCAGGAC
>NW_012155419.1:74982-75415 GCF_000956105.1 Propithecus coquereli | reverse complement strand
GGGGGTGTAAGAGTTCTTACCAAAAGTCAACTTGGACTAGGCATTTTATGTTTTTTATTTTTTAAAAGTAGAAACACAATGACTAATACTGCTGATAATTCTGAGCCAGTTTAATGCGCTATCAAAACAATGGGTCTTTTGGGAAAAAAATATTTTTATGGTCTTAAATATATCTTTACTCAAAAGCAATTCATTTAAATTTCAAAAGAAATTTATTTATGTATGTTTACTTGTAATCACCTGGAATGTAACTGTCTATAATGGTACAAAAAATCAGAATTTATTTCTTTCACACAAAAATGTAACCAAAATGTCTTCAATATTAGTAAAAAAAGTAGAAATTTAAAATAACCTACATTTAGATACAGTTTTGACTGTTCTAAATTTAAAACTTTGCAAAAAATCATAAATTGTATAAGATTTGTGGAATCAA
>NW_012155419.1:72184-72865 GCF_000956105.1 Propithecus coquereli | reverse complement strand
TATAAATAGATGTATAAATAGATGTAAATTGTGATATCCATAACTTAAAGTATCTGTGGGGGAGACATAAAAATGTAAAGGTTTTGTATGTGATTGAAGTTGTTATCAACTTAAAATAGACTATAACTATATGATGTTTTAAGCCTCATGGTAACCACAAGAAATTCTATAGAAGTTACAAAAGACAAAAAGAGAAAGGAATCAAAGAACATCACTACAAAAGATTAATGAAATACAAAGGAAAAAGAAACAGAGAAAAAGAGAAACAAAAAAAAACCCTGCAACACACAAAATAACTAACAAAATGACAATAGTAAGTACTTCCTTATCAATAGTAAATGTAAGTGGATTAAACATCAATTACACAGAGAGGTTGAATGGGTAAAAAATAAGACTTAACTATACACTCTTCACAACAAGAGACTCACTTTAGATTTAAGGACACACATAGGCTGAAAAAGAAGGGAAGGAAAAAATATATTCCATGTAAATGGTAACCAAAAAAGAGTAGGGTTGCCATACTTGTATCAGATAAAATAAATTTAAGTCATAAATTATCTCAAGAGACAACAAAGGTCACTATATAATAAAAAGTATCAATTCATCAGGAAGATATAGCAATTATAAATATGTATGCACTTAACATCTGAGTACTTAAATAAATAAAGGAAATATTAATGG
>NW_012155419.1:68343-69973 GCF_000956105.1 Propithecus coquereli | reverse complement strand
CATTAGCAGTATCACACTTTTCTTTTTTCCTTCTCTTTCCCTTCTTCCTCCTTTTTACTCTCTTTCTACGAGTGTGTATGTGTGTGGGTGTATATCTGAAACCCACGACCGTAGGAGCCCAATTGTTGAATCTCCACAGCGGGGCTATTTTGCACCGAAGAGGCAGCACGCACCCCTAAGAGTGTCTAGTGACCAAGGAGGCCACTCTTCAAGCTGAGACACGCAGTCACCTCTCTGATGCAAATTGGTAGCTAGAGCTGCCGGCCAAACGGACAGATTCCACTATAGGAAGGGCCGTGTAGAGAGTGAAGGAGGCTGTCTTCCCAGCGGGGTCCTGTAGCCTCATTTTCACAGTGACTTGGCAATCAACACCTCCTCCCAAAGAATTACTTCCCCACCCTTGGCAGTGTGGAGGAACAAGGGAAGCTATTCTCTGGACTGTGACCCTTTAGGGGTGGTGGATGACCCGTGACTATGATCTGACCACCGATATTGCATACCAAAGGGACTGACCCCACATCCGCTGGGGTGGAATAGCAGGACAGGCTGCTTTCTGGTCTGGGTCCCTCAGGGGCCTTAGGCAGGGCTTCTCTAGCATCCCTGAAGTGTGTACTTCTTACCAGCTAGTCAAACCTGCCCTTGAAGAGGTGGAATAATAAGGGTTGCCACTTCCTGAGCTGAGACCCCAGGTAGCCCCAGGAAGAGCCCTTCCCCCAGTCTGGGGGGTTATCTGCCCCTCTGGCAGGTGAAAACCTGCCCTCAGAGGAGGAAAGAAATGAGAGAAGATGTTTTTCAGGCCAGGCCTTGTGTCAGTCTCACCCAACACCCCCCCAACAGCCCTCCAGGACAGAGCCCACCCCTGAAGGTAGGAAGAAAGGAGAAAAAATACTTTCCCCATAGGACTAGCCTGAATCTGTATGACCTTGGATCTAAGCAAAAGGGGACAGTGTGTTGACGCGATACAGCTGATCGGTTTTGAACACCTGACAAGAACATAACACAAAAGCTTGCACTTGGTGCCCAGGCTGTAGTCATCTTAGGGGCTAGTGGTCTGGGAAGGAAAATCTTGACCAGAGTCCTCAGCAATTGCACCAACTGGCACACCCATTAGGAATTTCTCCACAAGAGGGCCTAATAAGCCCTGAATAACATACTAGCAGCTCTCTCCTAGCTACAGATCAAGCAATTTCTGAAGTATACTGCCTCAGGCATGCTGATTCCTGCTGCTCTTCTCACCACACCTTAAGTGGTAACAAGGCTCAATAGCCCTTGGGAGTGGCAAAACATTTCCCAAAGACTCAGGCTTTTGTATGTCCCATTTGGGATTCTAGAGCTCAATTCAAAGGTTCTGTAATACCTTGACAATTGACTCCTCCACGCAAAATTCAAGCAACAAAAGAGAGAGCAACCTCATAACTAAACCCAGCGCCTTCCACCTCAACCAAGTAGTCGATAGGGGAGTCACACACTCAAAAGTGACCCAACTCCTGGAAAGCTAAGCAAGGAAAAGAAATTCACTAATCTCTGCAAGCAGAAGGAGCAGACAACAGGCCAGTGATAACCCAACAGGCCAAAACCCCAACAAGACAGCACAAGACCAGGGAACATCTCTTCAGCTCTGCCAAGGACC
>NW_012155419.1:65567-68293 GCF_000956105.1 Propithecus coquereli | reverse complement strand
ATTTGAAAGTCCAGAGACATATACACCGGTACGTACTATGAAAGATGATTTCTCATCCTAGATCTAATGCAGATCTCCTACTGCTAAAGATGGTTTTATATTGAACAACCTTTTCAAAACAATTCATTCAGTCTTCATAATTCCAGATGCATGCACAAACATCTTTCATTTGTAAAATTAGATAAAGGATTAGGAATTTGCATAGTGAGACATTTATTGAGCAGCTGTAAATATACTAGATTCTGGAGTAGGAGAAGTATTTTAAACAAATTTATTTGGTAATTCTAACCAGGTCCCCCAAACCCATTGACTGTGAATTTCTTTATATTTTTTGCAACTACTGAGGCACAAGAAATATCCAATACACAGTATACCACCATTTTTTCCTGAATGCTGTTATATACAGCATTGACTTTTTGCTAGGCTTGAAATACTTCTTTCTAGTTGCTGTTTGCCCCCTCTACTCTGTACCATAAACACATGCACCCAAAATCTATAATCCTAAAAGATATCTATATCCATTTATTTATTAACTTTTTCAGCAAATATTTAGTAAGCACCTACTATATGACAGGAATTGTGCTGAGCATTGAGGATAAAGTGGTGAGCAAGACAATTTCATCTCATGCCCTTCTGATTTCTGGTGAAAACTACTGGTACACTGTTTTAGTCAAGAAATATACTGGAATGAAGTCAGCAAGATGGCAATATAGGAGGTTCCTGACCTTGTCCCTTCACACAAACACCAATTTAACAGCTATATAAAGCCTAGAATATCTTTTGAGAATCCCATAATCTGCTTAAGAAACTTAAGCCACCCCAGAAAGCAAGCATAAAACAAAGAATAGCTGTGTTGAGATAAGTAGGAAGAGCAGTTTGACTTTGCCTGTGACTCCTCCTCCCCTGAGTCAGCACAGTTAGGCACCAAGAGAGATAATCTTGGTTCCTTGATTTCTCCTCTGGAGAAAAGAGAGAGTGAGGGATGCATCCAGTGTCATCAGCCTTTGGAGATGCTGCCAGAGAGACCTATTCCTGTATTGCCTACTCTGGAGTGCTGAGGGATTTGGCATAGTTGGAATGCCTGAGGGAAGCTAAGATGGAGAAGAGGAGAAGGTGGCTTTCAGCAACCTACTGGCTTCCATAGTTAGGCAAGGCTCCAAGCAGCTGTCCAGCTTCCATCAACTGCCAGGGCCCCCAGAAACCAGAAAGAAACTCAGCAACTCCCATTGCCCCTAGCTACCACATGGTTCCCAAAATCTGGCACAGACAGCAGCTGCTAATGCTGATCACAGTTTCTGGGCATGGTTTGCAGCTGTTGGGTGCAGATTGCAGCTTTCCACACAGACCACAGCTGCCACGAGGCCCCCAGCAAAAGATGCATCGCCCATCACCCAGCATGGATCACAGAAGCCACATGAACCCCAGAAGCCAGAGTGCCACCCAGAACTCTGTGCTGACTGCAGCAGATGGCAAGATTCACAACAGATTTTGGCAGATAGTACAAACCTTGGTACGTGATGCAGTTATGAAAAGCCAGCTCAGCTCTTTGGGATTGAACAAAGTAAATAATTCTGATACTTTTCCTTCAGGGGGATGGAGAAAAATTAAGCTTGTACATAATGTTCTGGCATTCAAGCTCACAGATCTAGGAAAAAGTGGCTTTTAATAGCAGCATGGCTCTGTGGAACGAAGAGAAGGTACAAAATCCTATTTTTTTTTATATAGGAGAGGGACAGGAGTGGAACGTGCTCATAAAAGAAAAAAAAGCTTGAGAGACTCCCATAATCTTTAGCAAGGCTGACGAATGTCATCCCCTCCCAAAGTCAATCTTTAAAGACTGGAAGAAGTGGCTGCTTTCTCACATAAAGAGACAAAAACTCAAAGCTACAAGGAACATGTAAAAACAGGGAAATATGATGTTACCAAAGAAATGAAATAAATCTCCAGTATCAACCCTAAAGAAATGGAAAACTATGAATCGCATGACAAAGAATTCAAAATAATTGTCATAAGATGCTCAGTGAGCTACAAGAGAACACAGACAGACAACTAAACAAAAATCAAAAAACAATGATAGAAAAATGAGAATATCAACACAGATAGAAACCATAAAAATAACCAACATAAACTTTGGAGCTGAAGAATACAATAACTGAACAAAAAATCAAATAGAAATCTTTCACAGTAGACTCAATCAAGCAGAAAAAAATCAAACTCAATAATCAGCAAACTCAAAACTCAAAGAGTCATCATTTAAAATTATAGTTAGAGGAACAAAAATGAGAAAGAATAAAAACGAGTGAAGAAAGCCTATTGGAATTACGGAACACCATCAACCAAATCACTATATGCATTAATGAAGTCTAAGAAGAGGATGAGAAAGAGAAAGGGCCAGAAAGCTTATGTACAGAAATATTGGCTGACTTCTTCATAATTCTGGGAAGGGAGAGAAAAATTCAGATTCATAAAACCTAAAAAAAAAAGCCACCCAAATAAGATGGACCAATGGTGTCTACACTGAGACACCTTCTAATCAAATTGTCTAAAATCAAAGACAGAGAGAGAATTTTGAAGCAGCAAGAGAAAAAATGTTGTTACATATAACCCCCCCCCATAAAATTATCAGGGAATTTCACAGCAGAAATATTATAGGACAGAAGGGAGTGGAATGATGTTTAAAGTACTGAAAAAAATTGCTAGCCAAGAATTCTATAACTGTAAAAACT
>NW_012155419.1:62649-64487 GCF_000956105.1 Propithecus coquereli | reverse complement strand
CAAATACACATTTTTCTCAAGCACACACAGAACATTTTCCATGAGAGATCACATTAGGCCACAAATCTGAACAAATTTAAGATTGAAATCACATCAAGTACTTTTTCCATCCACAGTGGTATCAACTAGAAATTAATAATATTAATAGAATTGGAAAATTACAAACATGTACAAATTAAACAATCAGATCCTGAGCAGCCAATGAGTCCATGAGTAAATCAAAAAATATCTTCAGTGATATCAAACTAGAAATTAATAATATTAATAGAATTTGAAAATTACAAACATGTACAAATTAAACAATCAGATCCTGAGCAGCCAATGAGTCCATGAGTAAATCAAAAAATATCTTCAGACAAATGAAAATAAAAACACAACATACTGATAGGTCAGGAAAATGGCGGATTAGGGGTGACCTCCTGGCTCTCTGCTCCCAGAATGGGAGGTGAAGAACACGGACATCCACACACGAGTGAGGTGCTCCCCTACAGAATCAGCTTCCTGAATCTACAGAGAAGAAGCGAGGGACAAGCAGTCCTGCAGATACAATAAGGTGAACTGGAAAAGCGCTCGCAAATTACCGGAGAGTTGGGACAAAGGGGAAGGGCAGCGCGGGTTGGCCGCGCCCTGCGGCAGGGTTGCCCGGGCAGTGAGATCTGACTCACAGGAAGACGACTCTTCCTTTACCAAACCCCACTCCCACGCAGGCAGGGAAGTGCCAGAAGTCAGTGCGAAGTGGTAGCACATACTGACAAATGGTGGGGAGCCGGGACAGGAGCGGGTCCATTTTGAATCCGCCGGAGCACGGCGCTGGGTCAGCATCGGAGGGGAGAGACCGGCCCAAGCGCGCGCTCCCCGGATCGGATGCCGCCCAAGCCCACAGGGGAGAGTTTGGAGGCAGCTTCTTGCCACAGGAGACCCCCAGGACTAGATCGGGGGAGGGGAACTCCATAAAAGAGGCTCTAGCCGCGGACATCGCTGGGGGTTCGGCGGGCGCTGGGAGGGACACAGCACAGAGTCCTCCCGCAGATCGGTCCAGAGTCACCATGTGTAGGGCGGGCGGCGAGCCCAGGGGGCGGCCCTGGGACGCAGCTCTGGGAGTTAGCAATGGCGGACCCTGGCTCTGGATGCCCTCCCGGTGCAGTCAGCTTCAGCGCTGACTAGCAGGGGGTGGGCAGCTGCAATCCGGGGAACCCAAAGCCTGCGACCGCGGAGACTTGTTGCCCGGGAGTCCACCTGAGTCATAGCCACTGCCTCTGTGGCAGAGCTGGTCGTGCCCTGTGAGGAGGAGAGAGGAGAGTAGCACGCGCAGCCACTTTTTCTCCCGAATCTGCAGACTGTCTGTCCCAGCCGCAGACTCAAGCCCCGCCTCCGAGAGGGCGGAAAAGGGAGAAAGAGCGATATTTCTGCCGAGTTTCCAGGCGGTCTCCGGTGGCCCTGTTCCACTCAGTCGCTGGCGCTGTCCGCAAAGGCGACGAGGAACTGAGGGTGAACTGAGGGAGACTGCTTATAGAACTGTGATCCGGGACACATAAGTCCCCCTCTGCCAGGTGGCTCGACCTCCGCCCTAACACACCGCGCCAAAGGGCCGGTCTCCGCCACTAGGCAGAGTAAAGGGGCCATTTTTTTTTCTTTTAAATTTTTTGTATAGCTGTGATCCGAGATGACATAACTAGCCCCTCTGCCAGGCGACTTGACCCCTACCCATGCATCACGCCAAAGGATTTGCCTCTGCCTCCAGGAGGAGTAAAGGAGTCATTTTTTGTGGGGTTTTTTTTCTTTCTTTCTTTTTTCTCTTCTTTTCCTTTTTTCTTTTTTTCTTTTTCTTTCTCTTCTTT
>NW_012155419.1:59640-61168 GCF_000956105.1 Propithecus coquereli | reverse complement strand
AAGAATCAACGAAAGAACACAGGAAACATGAAAGATCAGAGAGAAAAGTCACCTCCAAAAGAAAATATTCGATCTCCATCAACAGATACCAATGTACACAATACGATTAAGCTGACAGAGGAAGAATTCCGATTATGGGTTGTAAGGAAACTGAACGGAATAGAAGAGAAGATAGAATCCCAACATAAAGAAACCACAAGAACAATCCAGGAAATGAGTGAAAAATTTTCCAAAGAAATTGAAATACTAAGGAAAAACCAAACAGAAATTTTGTCAATGAAGGAGGAATTCAGGTAACTTCAAAATACAATGGAAAGCCTCAAGAACAGAATGGATCATGCAGAGGAAAGAATCTCAGAGCTTGAAGACAATGTCTTCTCGCTGAACAAATCAGATGAAGAAAAAGAACTCAGAAGCAAGAGACAAGACCAAAGCCTTCAAGAAATGTGGGATTATGTAAAAAAACAGAACCTTAGGATCATCGGTCTTCCAGAGAGAGAAGAAGAAGAAACTCAAGGGCTGGAAAACTTATTTCATGGAATACTGAAGGAAAATATGCCAGGCCTGGCCAGAAATCTAGACATCCAGATACAAGAAGCACACAGAACTCCTGGGAGACTCAATGTGAAAAGACAATCACCACGTCACATAGTTATTAGACTGACCAAAGTAAATACGAAAGAAGCAATTCTTCGAGCAGCGAGACAAAAGCAACAAATAACCTATAAAGGAAAGCCGATCAGACTAACTGCTGATTTCTCATCTGAAACCCTACAAGCCAGAAGGGAATGGATTCCTATCCTTAATCTTCTAAAACAGAATAGTGCCCAACCCAAAATTCTTTATCCGGCAAAATTAAGTTTCATCTACGAGGGAGTACTAAAATCCTTCCCAGACAAGCAATCACTGATAGATTTTGCAAAGACCAGACCATCCCTACAGGAAGTACTCCATCCTGCATTACACACTGAACAGCATAATAGACACTCTTCAAAGTAAAATCATTCAAGAGTTAAAGCCTAGAACGTGGACTTCATGATGGCTCAAGGAGCAAAACAAAACAATAGGATTTCACCCAACAATATGAATGGAAATCTACCACAAATCTCAATCCTCTCAATAAATGTGAATGGACTGAACTGTCCTCTGAAAAGATATGGGCTGGCAGAATGGATAAAAATCCGCAAGCCTAGTATCTGCTGCCTACAGGAAACGCATCTAACCCACAAAGATGCCTTCAGACTAAAGGTCAAGGGATGGAAAACTATCATGCAGGCAAATGGAAGTCAAAAGAAAGCAGGGGTAGCTATACTATTTTCAGATAACATAAGCTTTAAAATAGCAAAAGCAAAAAAAAAGACAAAGATGGCCACTATATATTGGTGAAAGGGAAGGTTCAACAAGAAGAGTTTACAATCCTTAATATCTATGCACCCAATACACAAGCACCCAGTTACATAAAGCAAACCTTGTCTGATCTAAACAACATGATACACAATAACACCATAATAACAGGGGATTTCAACAC
>NW_012155419.1:57387-59590 GCF_000956105.1 Propithecus coquereli | reverse complement strand
TTAATTTGGGTGTTCATTTTTCCTCAGATCATAAGTAACTTGAAATCCAGGTGTGTGTGTGTGTGTATGGGTGTGTGTGTGCATAAGAGTATGAGAGAGAGATAGGGAGAGAATTTCTACATGCGTGATTTTTTTAAAAACTCTTCTCAGTAAAATCAGTAAGATTTTGCTTTTTTCCTCCACATTTGACAGGTATAAACATGAAGATAAGAATCATGATAGGCTGTTGAATAGTTTATCTGTTTGTAGTTTAGCTTCAAATATATGGCTCTAAAATTCAGAATAGATACATCACTTGGTGTAGTTCAGATAATTGATTCATAAGTCAGCTACATCAGGCAGGTTTTGATGGTATCTTTATAAATAGGCCAGAGCTTTCAAATGCCTGATGGTATCTCTCATGCTGACATGAAAGGCATTTAGAGGTTGGAATATGCTACCAGTGCAACTTGTATTCTAGATACATTTCATGAGGCCTATTAACTTCCTATAGTACAAGTAACAAAATGTAACAACCGAAATGTAATAAATTGAATGATATACAAGAAATGCTTTTATAATTGCATTTTAAAGGATCAATATGGAAAATGACTTTTACATGTTTAGAAATAAAAAGGCAAATAATATTAGGATGCTTAAAATAGAAACAAAATAATAATAAATAAGAGAAGAGGATTTCAAAGTCCAGAGACATATACACTGGTACATACTGTGAAAGATGATTTCTCATCCTAGATCTAATGCAGATCTCCTACTGCTAAAGATGGTTTTATATTGAACAACCTTTTCAAAACAATTCATTCAGTCTTCATAATTCCAGATGCATGCACAAACATCTTTCATTTGTAAAATTAGATAAAGGATTAGGAATTTGTATAGTGAGACATTTATTGAGCAGCTGTAAATATACTAGATTCTGGAGTAGGAGAAGTATTTTAAACAAATTTGTTTGGTAATTCTAACCAGGTCCCCCAAACCCATTGACTGTGAATTTCTTTATATTCTTTGCAACTACTGAGGCACAAGAAATATCCAATACACAGTATGCCACCATTTTTTCCTGAATGCTGTTATATACAGCATTGACTTTCTGCTAGGCTTGAAATACTTCTTTCTAGTTGCTGTTTGCCCCCTCTACTCTGTACCATAAACACATGCACCCAAAATCTATAATCCTAAAAGATATCTATATCCATTTATTTATTAACTTTTTCAGCAAATATTTAGTAAGCACCTACTATATGACAGGAATTGTGCTGAGCATTGAGGATAAAGTGGTGAGCAAGACAATTTCATCTCATGCCCTTCTGATTTCTGGTGAAAACTACTGGTACACTGTTTTAGTCAAGAAATATACTGGAATGAAGTCAGCAAGATGGCAATATAGGAGGTTCCTGACCTTGTCCCTTCACACAAACACCAATTTAACAGCTATATAAAGCCTAGAATATCTTTTGAGAATCCCATAATCTGCTTAAGAAACTTAAGCCACCCCAGAAAGCAAGCATAAAACAAAGAATAGCTGTGTTGAGATAAGTAGGAAGAGCAGTTTGACTTTGCCTGTGACTCCTCCTCCCCTGAGTCAGCACAGTTAGGCACCAAGAGAGATAATCTTGGTTCCTTGATTTCTCCTCTGGAGAAAAGAGAGAGTGAGGGATGCATCCAGTGTCATCAGCCTTTGGAGATGCTGCCAGAGAGACCTATTCCTGTATTGCCTACTCTGGAGTGCTGAGGGATTTGGCATAGTTGGAATGCCTGAGGGAAGCTAAGATGGAGAAGAGGAGAAGGTGGCTTTCAGCAACCTACTGGCTTCCATAGTTAGGCAAGGCTCCAAGCAGCTGTCCAGCTTCCATCAACTGCCAGGGCCCCCAGAAACCAGAAAGAAACTCAGCAACTCCCATTGCCCCTAGCTACCACATGGTTCCCAAAATCTGGCACAGACAGCAGCTGCTAATGCTGATCACAGTTTCTGGGCATGGTTTGCAGCTGTTGGGTGCAGATTGCAGCTTTCCACACAGACCACAGCTGCCACGAGGCCCCCAGCAAAAGATGCATTGCCCATCACCCAGCATGGATCACAGAAGCCACATGAACCCCAGAAGCCAGAGTGCCACCCAGAACTCTGTGCTGACTGCAGCAGATGGCAAGATTCACAACAGATTTTGGCAGATAGTACAAACCTTGGCACGTGATGCAGTTATGA
>NW_012155419.1:51756-53151 GCF_000956105.1 Propithecus coquereli | reverse complement strand
ATCCAATTTCCTGGGATAATTATAGAAGACAAGATATTGCAAATTATTTTCAACTCTTTCAAGTGACCTGCAAAAGACAGAAAGACCAGACCACATAGGAAAAATATTTTGATAAATTTTATTTATTTACTCTTCTCTCAACAAATAATTTTAAAAGTATCCTCGTGTGCTAAAAACTACTCTATAAAAAGGAATGTATTGTTACATAAGAATTAAAAGGTGTCTTTCATTGTGAATTTCATATCTTAGTGGGAAGTCACAGACAAGAAATCCATAAATATTTAACTAAATAAACCAGATGTCAGGTAGTGATAAGCAAGACATCATGCAACAAATAACGATGAACAGTGATCCTTGAGAAAAGACGAAATGAGCTAAGCTGTATGATTAGCCCAGTTTACCATATATAAAAAGTTTCCAGACTCTTGTACAGGGAGGAAAAACCCAACTAGAACTCAACAGTCTTTCAAAATGAAGGAGATGGAGCTGAGAATCTGGGAATCCAAGGTGCTAGAGTTTGTAGAGTAGAGATACAGAAGACATAGCTGTAATGAGAGAGAATTCTAGAGAACTTCAGAGAGCCCACCAAGAATCCAGTTGAATACAATCAGAGCATGGATATAAAGAAACTACCTGAGGCCAGAAAAAGAGCTGCCCAAAATGATTAGAGGGAGCAGTGTGCAGAGCTCACAAAGGTTTGGGACTAGTGCCTTTTTAAATAGGAAGAATGGAAAACCTCATAATTCATGTGGTATCAATTAATGTCTTGCCTTAGTAGCGCAGAAAGTTAGCCCTCAACTGAATGCTGTTGTGGACCTGCCTAACAAAGTTAAAAGCAAGAACCAAAAGATCAAATTCATTCCATGTAATGTAGTTACTTTTTGTTCTGAGTTGTTTTCCCCCAAATATTAACATTTGACTCTCTGACTCCTGCACTCCATATCTTTGCTCACAAATTGTCTCAACAAGGCCATCCTAATTTCTATTTAAAATAGCCATCTTTCTCTCCCACTCCTGCCATTCCTACCTTCTTGGCTGATTTATTTTTCTCTGTAGTCCTTTGGCACTCTTCATTATCTAACATCCTGTATAATTTGTCTCTTTCAGCTAAAATATAAGCTATGAGAATATGGAGTTTTATATATAATTTTTTGCTGCTGTATCCCCAAATCTTAGAACAAAGCCTGGCTCATAACAGATTGTCAGTAAATATTAATCACTTTATTTGATTTTGATGTGCTATATGAATATAAGAGCAAAGAAAAAATGAAAAGAACACACCAAACTAATAATGCTAAGTACCCTGGGACCGATCATTTGAGGATGGTATAAGAAAACTATCAGGACCTTTGTTCTTTATATTTTTATATATTTTCAAACACTTTCTACTTATTA
>NW_012155419.1:47339-47841 GCF_000956105.1 Propithecus coquereli | reverse complement strand
AACGTAGGCACGTCCCCATAAAATTAAAAACTGTTTGTAGAAGTGATTTTATATATATGAGTATTTTTCAGTAGTATGAGGCAGTGTGATGTGGTGGAAAGAGCAATCTTGAGTCATCTATATTTTGTTGTGACTTTCAGCCCAGGTAATAACTGGACTTTGACGTAGTTTAATCCTTTCATCTATCTTGCAATATGTAAATGACGCAACTATCCAAGCAATGTAAAAGAACGTAGCAATGTTGCCTTTACAGGGCACTTTTACATGTTTCTGTAAAATACTTAAACCATCTATCGCTATGCCAAGTACTTAGTATGTACTCAACAAATTATTATATAGTTCACATACCATAATTATTTTACCCACTTCTATATTATGAAACAATGATATTGTTTAAATTTTTCTATGCTATAATGCAGTCTATTTGAAATAGTTCATTTGGCTGATTAGTCATGGCCTAGATTTCTAGATGTGCCAGGTTAGGGTCACTGATGGTAAATAA
>NW_012155419.1:46544-47289 GCF_000956105.1 Propithecus coquereli | reverse complement strand
ACTTACCTCATAATGGCTATTACATAAGAAATTCCTGCAAATAAATAGCAAAATACATAAATATTAACTTTCTGAAAAATTGGGGAAAGAATCTGAAAAGACACTTTTCCAAAGAAGACATTCAAATGGCCAACAGGTACATAAAAATGTGCCCAATATTACCAAACATCAGGGGCATGCAAATCAAACTATAGTGAGATATCATCTCACACCTGTTAAGATTGCTATTATAAAAATAATAATAAATGTTATGAGAATTTGGAGAAATTTGAATGCTGTACACTGTTGGCATGAATGTAAAATGATTCAATCCTTTGGAAAACAGTATAGAAGTTCCTAGAAAAATTAATAATAGAACTACTATATGGCCATACCCTTCCTTTCCTGGGTATGTATCCAAGAGAATTGAAATAAGGATCGTGAAGACATATCTACACTCCTGTACTCATTGCAGCACCATTCAAAATAGCCAAGATATGGACTCAACCCAAATATTCATCAGTAGACAAATGGATCAACAAATCATGGTATGTACATACAAAGGAATGTTATTCACCCTTAAGAAAAGAAGAAAACCAACAACATGGATGGAATTGGAAGCCATTATGCTAAATGAAATAAGTCAATGACAGGACAAACGCTGCATGATTCCACTTATATGAGGTATCTAAAATAATAAAACTAATAGAAAAATAAAATAGAATGTCTTTTGCCAGGAAATGAGGGAAGATGAATATGAGGAGTT
>NW_012155419.1:44545-44860 GCF_000956105.1 Propithecus coquereli | reverse complement strand
CTAGATTTCTAGATGTGCCAGGTTAGGGTCACTGATGGTAAATAATATCATACATATTCAGTGTATACAATTCAGCTTATCATTCTTTATTGTTCATTATAGTCTTCCAGTTTCTAAATGCTTCATTATTTCTTATTTCCTCCATTTTTGCATTGAATCTTTTAGCAAAAGTAGTTGTATACATGTTCCACAGCACTTGCGTATCTACAAACATCTTTATTTTGTCTTCAAATTTCAAAAAAAAGTCTCTTTTTATAACTAGAGTTTTACAAAGAATTTCTTCAAAACTTTTAGATTTTTCTTAATTGACTTCAT
>NW_012155419.1:41891-42729 GCF_000956105.1 Propithecus coquereli | reverse complement strand
AACAATGTTTTGTGAGAGTCTTTAAGCAAATGGTTGACACAGCAGTAGGTGTTACTCAGACAAAAAAAAAAAACTAATAAAGTAACATAAGCATTCGCTACTCTATGCCTGAATTTTTAGAATATTAAATATTACAAACTAAGTTATATTTAGTTTTAAACATGAAAAATATAGTAGAAGAAATATGCTTTTCAAAAGTCATCTTCTCATTTGAGGTTTTGTAGCTGCATGTTATTCACTGTCACAGAATAGATACCTAAAGAGATGAAAAGGGCCTTGAGGCATTTCCTATCCCATCTCCACATACGCTCACACAGTTATCAGCACACGGAGGCAACAGCCATCTTAAATTCCATTTCACTGCCCAGTAGTCCTTACTTTCGGATGTGTTTTTCTTAAACTAATCAGAATTTCACAAGTCACAGTTTAAGCCCGTTGTATGTAATCTGCAGTGGATGTAATTTCTTGTTTTGAAGATGGTTTTATCAGATTTCTTTTCCTTTTGTCATGAAATCCTCCATAGGTATACCTTTCTTTGAGGTGTAATTTTCTAATATTTCATAGATGTCCACTAATTCTTCTGATGTTTGCTGAGGAAAATGGGAACATTACCTCATAGTGTTTCAATAATATTTCTCTTTCCCCTGAATTGCTCGATCTCGTTTTTGCATCATGCCCACTCATTTAACTACCATGCTAAATTACTGAGCTACTACTCAATTTTCGTAACTCCAAATCAATTGCTATCATATTTGCATATACTCAGTCATTCCCCATTTTATAATTGCACCTTTTTCTTTCTCTCCTAAAGGGATCGATCTAGAAATTTATCTTTTTT
>NW_012155419.1:31640-32776 GCF_000956105.1 Propithecus coquereli | reverse complement strand
ACAGACTACGGAATGGTAGTTTAATAAAATTATATAAGCAGAGTTTATTTGCCAAGGTAAACAGGATAGCTATCCACCAATAGGTTATAGTGAATAATATTTTGTACAATAAATGAATATTATGTGTGAAGCACAGTAAATAGAAGACAACCAACCAAAAAGGCAAACTATGCATTTAAAAACACAGCTGTGGTTCATACTCGATCGTTTCATATCAGCAAGAGAATTATTTTTGCAAAAATTGCATACAAATCATTACTTTAATTATCATGTCGATGTTTGAAGCTTTCTGATATAATAAATCTCCTAGGATCACATGTCTACTAAACACATTTCCTTCTCTTTCCAAATACATTATTGATCAATTTGGCCATTGATTTAGATCCACTGGGTCATCTCTTTCCTTTGAGTCTGAAGTTTGCCAGGATGCCCTTGATAATTCCGATAAACACCATTTCTACCTCAAGAGACTGCTTTGTGGAACACAGTTCACAGAATTGGCACCGGTTGTCCAATGCCAGCTTCGCCCTTCTTCCCAGCCAACCTCTCACCCATGACAGAGATCTTGCTTGTTGCCAAACAAAAGCTAATTCCACAGCTCTGAAATAAGGATTCACGATTTTTGGCAAGATCGTTTTTACAACTTTTTTTATTTAAAAACAGGAAGGTTTATATCCAAAGGATTATAAATCAAAAAGGAAAGAAAAGTATTGAGTGTGCATGTGTGTTATTCATGGTCATATATGTGTAGAGTGGAACATATCCCATTTACTTACAGAAATCATTTTAGACAGAAGGCAGCAAGTGACAAAGAAGCAACAAGGTTCTCTTAAAGCCTAGGATTTGAAGTAAGATGGACTTATTCTTGAATTCTGGATGTGTTTACTAAGCAAGTATGATTACTACCTTTCGCACTTTCAGTTTCCTTATATGTAAAATATGGTAAAATCGTCCACATCACACAGCCTTCCCACAGAGATTAAATGAGATGATGTATATAAATGTATGATGTATATTTTCCATATTCCTTATCAATTGTAAGGGAAGAATAACAAATGTCTCTTTACTTACACAGTCACTGTAATTGAACAATTTAGAAAAATTTCCTAAACAAAAATATTATTCTATACTCATTA
>NW_012155419.1:28235-28565 GCF_000956105.1 Propithecus coquereli | reverse complement strand
GTTAACAAATGGACTATCTATTGACTTTTGATACTATATTTAAATCAGTAAATCAGTACTAGATTTAAATCAATAAAAATTATTACAACTTTTCTGTAAGAAAATAATATCTTTACTTTTCCTTAAATTTGATAAGCTATAACAATTGTGTTTTAAATTCATGTCCACATACTTGCTTTGAAAATAAATAATATTTTCTATCTATGTTAACAAATGGACTATCTATTGACTTTTGATACTATATTTAAATCAGTAAATCAGTACTAGATTTAAATCAATAAAAATTATTGACAATTTTAGATAAAAAGATTTAAGGTGTATTTTACTTGC
>NW_012155419.1:26250-26665 GCF_000956105.1 Propithecus coquereli | reverse complement strand
TTCTATTTTCAAAGTACATTTTGGATTTGTCTGCATTTCACTACCTCCACTGCTAATACTCTAGTCTAAGTCACTGTTATTTCTTGGCTAGATTATTACAAAACCTCCTAAGTCATCTCCCTGGGTTTTTTTATTATTATTATTTCAGAATATTACATGGGTACATAAATTACCTTTGCACTGCCCCAGTCAGAGCTACAACCATGCCTATCCCCCAGACAGTGTGTACCGCACCCGTTAGGTGTGAATTTGCCCATCCTGTCCTCCTCACTCCCACCTGCTTGACACCCGATGAATGTTACTATTATATGTGCACGTAAGTGTTGATGAGTCAGTACCAATTTGATAGTGAGTACACGTGGTGCTTGTTTTTCCATTCTTGTGATACCTTACTTAGAAGAATGGACTCCAGCTC
>NW_012155419.1:23060-23524 GCF_000956105.1 Propithecus coquereli | reverse complement strand
GGCATATTTTGCTCAGTTCCAGGGCATCCACAAAGCCACACCCCTCCAAGGTTCTTTCACCTCAGTAATGCTGCATTTTAAAAATAATCCACAGGTCTCCAAACATCTCACTGCACGCTAGTTTCAGAGCAGAAGAGTCCTTTCAAAGTCACTGTTTGGCCACTAGTGCGTGTGAGGGTAGACGTTTTGGAGCAAGAAGTAGATGGGATAGTGAAGAAGAGATTTTCTGTTATTTCTATGAATTTTTAACATCAGTAGAACAAGATACAAATTAATATTTCAGTTAGTGATCTTGCCACACCTGCCTATATATTCTATAAATATACAGTCACTTCCCTATAAAAATGAAAACTCCTAATGAAGAATAATGTGCATATCATCCTAGTGAGAGAATCAGTTATTATAGTTATATGCAAATATACATAGCTCTTATATATACATGGTTAATGATTAACATGTCAATA
>NW_012155419.1:22078-23010 GCF_000956105.1 Propithecus coquereli | reverse complement strand
TCAGTACCAATTTGATAGTGAGTACACGTGGTGCTTGTTTTTCCATTCTTGTGATACCTTACTTAGAAGAATGGACTCCAGCTCCATACCATACACCTCTCTGTTTTTAGTCCTCCTCTAAGCCTCTTCCTGTCCCTCGTCTACTTTCAACACAGGAGAAAAAATGAATCTTGTAGCCAGATCATGACTCATCCGAGCCAATCTCTCTAATGCTTCTCCATCCATCAGAGGGTTGGGATTAATTTCTTAACTTCTTCCAGGTTACATTTAACGAAATTTTTTATAGTTTCATCAAGCTTTAAGTTACATTTTCAAACAGTTGCTTCCAAACTTCACAGATTTGCTATTGACTCCAAACCATAAAATTTCTCTCTAATCATTTTAAAATATCCACTTTCAAATCTTAAAAACTGCCAGAGGCTCATCAATTCTCAAATGTTAAGAATTTTATTATTTCCCTTTCTAGCTTTCATTTACAAGGTGGAGTCATTTTTTGCTAGTTGAGGATAGAGGATAGAGTTGATGAGCTTCTGAGCATTTGCTGTCTTTTCAAAACATCTCTAGGTCTTGTATTTTAATTGAGATGTAACAGCCAGAAATGTATAAACATTTCATTTGTATAAAATTAAGATGATTTTTTGTTGTTATTGCAATTTGATAACATATTGTTTTATTTATGTTTTGTTTCATTTTTTTAAGTTTTGAAACACTTTCTCATTTCTGAATCTAGGTTGTGTGTCAATGTTGACCTTTCTGAATGAAGCTATTGCCCTCAGAAATGAAACAATAGGAATTTCTTTTTTCATATGTTCCTTCTTTCTATAATTAATTTTCAACCACTTGCCCTTAAATGTTCGCAGGTTCATATGGACTGAAAGAACAGCACAATTAAGTACTTTAAAGTCATTTTCTGAACTGCTCCATCAATGATA
>NW_012155419.1:16534-17051 GCF_000956105.1 Propithecus coquereli | reverse complement strand
CTTTTAGATTATAATTTTTTAAGTAGCTGTTAAATTTCATGAAATACTTTTGAAAGCATGTTATTCACATAGTTTTTCTCTTTGATTTTGGCAATTTAATTGAAATATTCTACCAAGTTTATGGTTAAACCACCTTGAAATTCTTAGAATAGGTCCTACTAGCTCATAATGCTTGCTTCTTTCCATACACTTCTGGATTTTGTTTCCTAATATACTTTGATTCTAGGGATCTATATTGATAAATAGCGTTGGCTTATATATTTCTTTGATTTCTATGTATCTATGTACACCATTCCTGTCTGGTTTAAGTTATAATAGACAGTGCATGAACTGGTATTTCATTTTTTCAAGATTCTTGAACAAAGTTATTCTCTGTTCCTTGAAGATTTTGTTGAATGACCCTAACTTTCTCAATCTAAAATTTTTGATGGATAAATTATGTTGCTACTTCTAACAGAAAGTACAGGGAAATGAGATTAGCTGAGAAGAACTGGTTAACCTGACCTCAGAGAAACAA
>NW_012155419.1:15971-16484 GCF_000956105.1 Propithecus coquereli | reverse complement strand
GGTCAGAAGTCCAGGCAACACAGCTTCACAGGTTTTTCTGATTCAGAGGCTCACCAGGCTGCAACTCAGGTGTCAGGTGGGACAGTGGTCTTCTTAGATGCTCAACTGGTTAAAAAAAAGCCACTTCTACTCCCTTTGTGACTATAGGATTCTCGTTCCTGTTTTCTTGCCGGCTGTTGGCTGGAGGCCTCTCTCAGCAACTAGAGGCTGCCTACAGCTCCCTCCACTTAATTTTGTTCATATGGCCTTGCATAACGTGGCAGCTTACTGCTTCAAAGCCAGCAATGGAAAGCAATCACTCTAGTGCTGTTGGCAAGACAAAGATAGATAGATAGATCTTACATATACATATAATGCATGTGTACATCTGTATACATATATAAATACACCATATACATACGTAAAACACTATATATGTATGTTTGCACAAGTGTGTGTGTGTGTAGATGTGTGTGTGTATATATATGTGTGTGTGGGTGTGTGTGTGTGTATATATATATCTATATATCTATC
>NW_012155419.1:15652-15921 GCF_000956105.1 Propithecus coquereli | reverse complement strand
TGAGGCCAAGGAAAAGAATTCTCATTTCCAGACTAGGTTGATCACAGGAATAATAATTAGCTTTTTTACAATGCATTTATTCAGCAATAATTTCTTTTTTTTATTTCAGCATATTATGGGGGTACAGATGTTTAGGTTATGTATGTTGCCCTTGTCCCCCCTTCCCCCCCAAGTCCGAGCTTCAAGCGTGTCCATCCGCCGAATGGTGCGCATCACACTCTTTGTGTATGCATATACCTGTCTCCTCCTCCCCCTCCCCCTCCTCCCTG
>NW_012155419.1:14959-15602 GCF_000956105.1 Propithecus coquereli | reverse complement strand
CTTTCTCTGCTTATTCCTTTCTTCATGGGTGCTTTTAGCACTTTACTATATCAGTGGTATTTTAAAATTTCACAATGTTATTCTTTGGTACAAGTGTTTTTTTAAATTCATTACTCTGGGGCTCACTCGACGCCCCCCCAAATATGGAGATTCCTGTTTTTCAGTGTCAGAAAATTTTGTTGCATTAACCCTTTAACAATTTATTCACATCTGTCTTCTGTGTTCTGCCTATCTGAAACTCACATCAGTTGAATTTGAACACACAAAATTGATACTCAATGACTCTAACTTTTTCTCTCCTATTGACCTACCCTATTTCTTTAACTTCGTCTTTACAGGTTATTGCATGTGTGTGTATGTATGTAATTTTAAGAGTGCTTTCTTGTTTGCTGCTATTTTATTGAAATACTGTATACATTAATTTCAATTTAGACGAAACATAAAGTTTGATGGCTTCTACAGTAGAATTTGCAACTGTACATAATCACCGCCATAATTAGCTTCACCATTACAAACCATACTGTTCTGTGTCACAATGTAATATACATATATAATTTTTGCTATATGATATGATCTGTGTCTGTATATAAATTGCAGTTTAACAAAATAGAGATGTTTATATCATTCCCAAGCAACTTGAAAA
>NW_012155419.1:14451-14909 GCF_000956105.1 Propithecus coquereli | reverse complement strand
ATTCAGCAAGAATTTCTTGATTGCAACTATATTTTAAAGCTGAGTTGGATTTATGAGGTCAATGGTTAAATGGTGGATTTCCTGCCCTGATAGAGTCTACAGTCTACTTAGAGAAAATGGAAACAATTTGAATGACGAGAAATATGATCATTGCTAAAATAGGGCTTTAAGGATTGGAGAAAGAGATCAGTGAATAGAAAGGTCTTCAGAAAGTAGGCAAAGCTTGAAACATGAGCAGGGCCCACAGAGAGAGAGAAGAAAAAGTGGGGATTAGGGAGATGTGTCTATTCCAAAAGAAGAAACAAACTCTATAAAAGAAAAAGGGCAAGAGAGAATATGACAATTTGCATGATCAGCAAGGTAATAATTGAAGCAACTTACATGTTTTCTTTTATTACAAATTCCAAAAATAAATAAGCTATATTCTTTACTTATTTCTGAAATTATATTAAAAGTAA
>NW_012155419.1:8265-9275 GCF_000956105.1 Propithecus coquereli | reverse complement strand
TTACTTCCCACAGGGGTTGTACTCTCCATCAAATTGGTACTAACTGATCAACACTAAGGTGCTGATGTGGTAGTAATCTCATTGGGTGCCGGTCAGGTGGGGAGGTTGGTAAACCACAGCTAATGGAAGCAGAGGGCACTGTATGGGGGAGGGACACACTTGTATTCCTGGCTTCGGTGAGGCAAATACATTACATGTAACCAAAATGTTTGCACCCCCCTGATATCCTGAATTTAAAAAAAAAAAACAAAAAACATTTTTACCACCAGCCTTGTTCCTAGGAGCTTCAATTTGTTCCCACTATTCCATGTCCACCAGATCGAAAACTGTAATAGTGACCATTTGGGGAATTAGTTTTTGGTGGTAGTTTTCCACTGGACTCTGTGCCTGGATTGTCCAGCTGCTCTTCAGATACTGCCTCCATGGCTAGGCTCCAGGAACACACCTCCATCTCACCCAAGCATATCTTTTAGTCTGGGGTACCATGCTCCTTAGTGACCACTGGTACCAAGAGAGCTTTAATACTACAATAAAATCCTGCTGAGTCATAACAAGTTAATACATAGAAACAAAAGATGTTCAAAGATGTTCAGAACAAGGCAGGGAAACTGTAGCCTTCTGATTTCAAGATTGTTCTTTTTTAAGCACCAAAGGAGTTAAGAAAAGCTTCATCTTTGCTTTACCCCTCTTAATAAAATGATTTGTTCTGTAAAATTTGGATTCAGTCAAAAGGCCATACTCAAGGATCTAGAAGGTCACATGTGGCCACAGGTTCCCCACCTCTGCGTGAATTTAATGAAAATGACAAGTAATTCTCAGAAACATTTGTGAAAACTTTCTTGTAGAAACAGAATGGGTTAAGGATGATGATTTTTCAGATCTGGAACACTAGGACACTAACTTTCTTATTAACAGCAGTGGGAAAATTGGGCAGGAAAGATAATTTTGGCTTCAGTATTATTACATTTGAGAGTAAGGTGATAGCAAGACATTAACACAGAGAAGTCCAT
>NW_012155419.1:6282-6715 GCF_000956105.1 Propithecus coquereli | reverse complement strand
AAAATGAATACCTTATCAAAAATCAAATTGAAAATAAATTCAGAGACAAACTAAAAATAAAACAAATGGAAACAAATATACTTATCCTGAAAGGAACCTGATTATAACAATTTTATTAGGGAAAATTTTAATATAAACTTCTGCAAAGCCTACATTATTTAAAAGATCACAATAACGTTGACATTAACAATTATTTTTTCTAATCTTCAAAATGCTATTGTTATTGTCAGTTTTCAAAGTCCAAGTGACTTGTTTTAAATTTGACCGCATAATACAAACGTTCAACATTGCCTCTTGCATTTCAGATCTTCCATATAAAATAATTTCCTTTTCCTGAAATTGTTAATACATTCTTTAGAAATTCCTTAAGTAACAATCTATTGGAAGTAAACTCAATGCTTATTCTATCTGAAATTGTTCTTATTTCTCTCCT
>NW_012155419.1:2517-2852 GCF_000956105.1 Propithecus coquereli | reverse complement strand
CTCTTTAATCCATTTAAAATTTATTTTTACATAGTTTGAGGTATTTAGGTAAATTTCTGCCAAAATAATTAATTAGTAACTCTACCAACTATTTTTGAATGATTTTAGTTTTATTCATTTTAATTATATACAATGAATGAATTCTCAAATGGTTTGAAATACAGTCTATTATTTACCAACTTATTTTACATGAGGTAAAAAATGTATATACTATTTCAACTACTGGTAATAAAATTTTTTAGCATAGAATTCTCTTTGAGGCAGAACATACTTTGACAATTGCTTAGCAGTGGAAGATTTTAGAGAGCTTGGAGCAGGAAGTGTATTCTCTGAAG
>NW_012155419.1:0-330 GCF_000956105.1 Propithecus coquereli | reverse complement strand
AATTTTTATAAGATTAAAAGATACGTGGGAAAGTGACTTCAGGGAGAAAAATATGAATATATCTCTGGGAATGAGCATAGTGTTTGATGATGCCTTTGTCCCATCATGTGCTGAGCAGAAAGCACCCATGTGGAGGAGACTGCTAATAATTAGGTAAGATGACTCATCCTGCGAGACTCCATCAGGCACTATCCTACAAGGAGCTTACAAAGTCCACGGCGGCAGCAAGAAAAGCTGTTCATGATTTCAAAATATGGAATATGTCTCACCAAGCTGATCTGCCAACTACTATTAAGAGCCCAGTTGCAAGAGCAAAACTAAATTATGAAC
>NW_012155418.1:25101-25488 GCF_000956105.1 Propithecus coquereli | reverse complement strand
GTTTTAATTTCTCTGTCTTAGGGTCATATTGTATACTGGGCTGCTTACATATTCTGGGTATAACATAGAACAAGGGTAAGAAATATCTAACTGGTAGACTAGATCCAACTCTGTTTAATTTCATCTGTGCCTGATGAAACAGAACCAGGGATGGTTCTGTTAATGTCTATAATGAGAAAAAACACAACATGGTCTTAATAATACCTATAACCAATTTTCCAAAATATCACCAAATACGGATTTTACTTAATGTGGGCAGACTCTATTTTATTATATAAATTGTGACCTCACATACTTTTTATAGCGAAGAGACAAGGTTTTTCTACCAATAGAAGATGTCAAAACAAGAACATACCAGGAGTGTTAATGCTGCTAGATTTTAAGTGC
>NW_012155418.1:11145-13801 GCF_000956105.1 Propithecus coquereli | reverse complement strand
TGTGTAGATGAGGGTCTAAACTGAACAGTGTTAATAGCTGAAAGAAATTTTCTCAGCCCAAGTGAGACTCCTGATTTCTAACTCGATGATGAATTTAAATCCTAATTACTAAAGCCCTAGATACGATGATTGTGTGTGTGTACATAAAACCACGGATGGGCTGGAGGTTATGTGTCTTCTGGTTGTAGTGCCTATTTTTTGTGATAGCTGTTTTTTAGCCAAGAAAGAGGGGCTCTTTCCTTATTGAAGTCAGAGGAAGGAAGGAGGCTGTAAAGATACCTACCTTTATTGGATCGAACAATGTATAACAGAATTCTATCCTGTTGATTTACATTGAAGAATGTAGAAGAAAATTAAAAGAACCACCGAAAGGCTAGATTAATCTACATTAGAAAGATCATAGAGCTATTCACAGGAGAAGAGATTTCAGAAGCAGGAAGAAGAGAAAAGAGAAACGAGCCAGTGGGGGCAGTTGAGAATGTGTTTTGAGGAGTCTGGGAGAAGATGTGGAGATTTAGGGGAAGTTGGCTTGACATGTAAGAAATGAAATAAATTTCCATTGGCATTTTTAAAGGAGACTTCAGTAAAGATTCGAATGCCTTTTTGAGATGTGTTTAGTTATTAAACTGCTATTTATTCTGAAAGTGACTTGGTTCTGGAAACTGGCCGGTGGCAACTCACCTTTAGCGAAGTAAATACCTGTCCATGCTTTCATGATTATCCTCTCTTTGTAGGCAGGAGCCAGTTCCTATGCCCTCTTGTGCAATGTCATTCTAGAGCAGTCTTATGGTGTTGTTGTAAGTCTAGTTTGGTATGAAGGGGGTTTAGCTGCTGTCTATGCACTTATGCAAACCGGGCTGGACCATGGTATGTTTGTGTCGTAGACAGGCTAGTAATTTGGCACCTTCCCAATATTGATTCAGTGTTATTAAGTGAGAAGAAACAATTTAATAAAAATTATACACCTCATTCTTATATTCACAATGAGAGATTTATTACATGTGATTTTTTTTTTCTAAACTAAAACAAAAAACCAACAAAAACTTAAGTTTGCTTAAACTTTAGATAACAATCCAGTTGTTCCCTATAAAAAGCACTCTGCCATGTATTGTTTGGGTGCACGTTTCAGACATCTGTACCTGACAACCCTGGAGAACTGTCAGATGTTTGGTCTCAGAACTGTTGGTGCGGTCAAGTGCAAGCTGCCTAAAGACTCAGGGCTAGAGAGTAAGCTTCATGAGGAGCAGTGCCCGGACTACAGTGGGCATCCAACAAATATCTGTTGTGGGGTTGATTGGACAGAGAACGGAGTTATTTCTTCAGTTATGTAAGGAGTTGTCTGGAGGAAACATGAACTAATCAATACCACGTTTTCTCATTATTCCACTTATTTCTGTGCTCCGAATAGACTGGCTCCCCAAATTGCTGCTCAGTTGGCTCATCCCCAAATCAGGCTCTGTCTATGAGATTTCTCCTTGGAGCACAGTGGAATGTGTACTAATCTTTTCTGGGAACTGTTAGGCACAGTGGTTATGTAAGCTACTGACTGCACAACATTCATTGCAATTCATGTCTGAGCGTGGGGACAGCAGTAGAATTGACCCAGAGGGAAGAATGGAGCCAAACTCTCCTAAATCCAACTGAGATTTCCTCTACCATACTTCTTTTTCTCAGAATTTAAAGCCAGAAGTGTACTTGGTGTAATAAGAAATGCATGTTTTCCTTGATTTCTTACAGAAACTATATCAAATTTTGGAAACCAACAAACGAGATGCTATCAAAGAACTAGGTAGGTAGTTAGAGTATCTGATTTTCTGAAGTCACACTTTATTATCCTATAATTTAACCAAAGGAAGACAAGTTTGTGCTTTTATTCACTTATCCATTTATGCATTCAATAAGCATTTATTGAACACAGGTAATGGGCCAGGTATGGGAAAGCAAAGATGACTAGACCTTAAAAAGTGCAGTCTGGTAGAGTGCATGAGCAGGTCTACAGATAATTGCGGGAAGTTAGAGGAGTCCTGTTAGTTGCTATGGGAAAACAGAGAAAACAATGGGAGGAGTGTGGGAAGTGTATTAAGGTAGTAAGGTCAGAGTCCTTAAGGTTGAAAGAAAAAGACATGTGAAGATTACCTTTGACAAAAGGTTTTTCTGTTTTGTTTCCTCTTTTTGCAAGGATACTCTGGAATGTGGGTTGCAAAGGATGTCATTCCTTGAGCATCTACAGTCACTCCCCTTTACTTGAAGCACACAGCAGGAGCCCAAGGATTTTATGTCAAGCTTCTTGGGTCTGCTCTCCTCATACGGGGGATGGGGGCTGTGGGCCAGGCTCTTGGTGTGTCCCAAAGCATCTGGTGGAGGGCCTGGCATATGGTGGGGCCTTAATAAATGGAGGCTATCAGGAAAGAAATAAAGTAAAACCACTTTGTACTCATGACCACACTGTAAGATGCCATATGGATTTACGGGCATCATGCTTTCCAATCAACATGGAAAGAACATGGTCTAAGGAATGAAAGTAAATTTGGAGACAGTAGCTCAGAATATTTTGGCACTGTCTCAGAAAACCGGGACCCACTGTTTTCATTTACATATTGGCAGGCTTTTATTTCTGTGCTTTTAAAGATTAGAGGCCTAGGAACTGTTGCCTTAT
>NW_012155418.1:0-335 GCF_000956105.1 Propithecus coquereli | reverse complement strand
GACCCTTTGGGGGCCCTGGGCACTTTTGCTTTAGTGAGCCTCTTTCTTCATTAAAAAGTACTAAAAATTATACTTTATGACTGTGTTAGTATAAAGATGAATACGTTGGCAGTATATATTAAAACATTTCTCTCTACCTAAAAATATGCCCTTCCTTCAGATTTTAAAATACATTAAAACATTGTTGTGAGTCCCTAAAAGTATCGTGGACCCTGGACATTGCGCCTACTGATGCCTGATGGCTAACTTAGGCCTGATCTCCACCCCTCCTTGCCTGAGACACATGGGATCTTTTGCAGTTACCCTAACTGCAGACATTCTGTTTGCTTCTGGGG
>NW_012155417.1:5342-5639 GCF_000956105.1 Propithecus coquereli | reverse complement strand
CAACCCACAATGAGGAGTAAATGAATCAATTCTCCCTAAACCAACCTGGAAGTGACAGCAATGTTTAGAACTAGTACACAAGGGCATTAAAACAGTTACTTTACCAGTGTTCATCTGAGAAAATTAATTATACATGTGGAAGATTTTTTTTTAAAAAAGCCACAATAAATGCATAAAGATGAAAATTTATAATGTTGCAGAAGAAAATAAAAAATTCACTAGGTTAGGAGTTTAGACAATGTAGGAAAAAACTGAATTTGAAGACATACAAATAGAAATTATACAAAATAAAATGAA